>NW_027194845.1:0-197937 GCF_032444005.1 Ranitomeya imitator
GTATAGGAGATACCTGAAAACATATCACACACTTTTCATCATAGTGCTTTTACCAATGCATAAAATGCATGGAGAAGTCATTTCGAATGACTGGTCCTCAGTGTTGTGAGAACGATGACTGGTTAAAATTTTTGGTGGTTTCTTGTTCAGTCCATAGGCCTACATCATGTGGCAAACCGGTGAGCATGTGGCTCTATTAGTATAGGAGATACCTGAAAGCATATCACACTTTTCATCACAGTGCTTTTACCAATGCATAAAATGCATGGAGAAGTCATTTCGAATGACTGGTCCTCAGTGTTGTGAGAACGATGACTGGTTAAAATTTTTGGTGGTTTCTTGTTCAGTCCATAGGCCTACATCATGTGGCAAACCGGTGAGCATGTGGCTCTATTAGTATAGGAGATACCTGAAAACATATCACACTTTTCATCATAGTGCTTTTACCAATGCATAAAATGCATGGAGAAGTCATTTCGAATGACTGGTCCTCAGTGTTGTGAGAACGATGACTGGTTAAAATTTTTGGTGGTTTCTTGTTCAGTCCATAGGCCTACATCATGTGGCAAACCGGTGAGCATGTGGCTCTATTAGTATAGGAGATACCTGAAAACATATCACACTTTTCATCATAGTGCTTTTACCAATGCATAAAATGCATGGAGAAGTCATTTCGAATGACTGGTCCTCAGTGTTGTGAGAACGATGACTGGTTAAAATTTTTGGTGGTTTCTTGTTCAGTCCATAGGGCCTACATCATGTGGCAAACCGGTGAGCATGTGGCTCTATTAGTATAGGAGATACCTGAAAACATATCACACTTTTCATCATAGTGCTTTTACCAATGCATAAAATGCATGGAGAAGTCATTTCGAATGACTGGTCCTCAGTGTTGTGAGAACGATGATTGGTTAAAATTTTTGGTGGTTTCTTGTTCAGTCCATAGGCCTACATCATGTGGCAAACCGGTGAGCATGTGGCTCTATTAGTATAGGAGATACCTGAAAACATATCACACTTTTAATCATAGTGCTTTTACCAATGCATAAAATGCATGGAGAAGTCATTTCGAATGACTGGTCCTCAGTGTTGTGAGAACGATGACTGGTTAAAATTTTTGGTGGTTTCTTGTTCAGTCCATAGGCCTACATCATGTGGCAAACTGGTGAGCATGTGGCTCTATTAGTATAGGAGATACCTGAAAACATATCACACTTTTCATCATAGTGCTTTTACCAATGCATAAAATGCATGGAGAAGTCATTCGAATGACTGGTCCTCAGTGTTGTGAGAACGATGACTGGTTAAAATTTTTGGTGGTTTCTTGTTCAGTCCATATGCCTACATCATGTGGCAAACCGGTGAGCATGTGGCTCTATTAGTATAGGAGATACCTGAAAACATATCACACTTTTCATCATAGTGCTTTTACCAATGCATAAAATGCATGGAGAAGTCATTTCGAATGACTGGTCCTCAGTGTTGTGAGAACGATGACTGGTTAAAATTTTTGGTGGTTTCTTGTTCAGTCCATATGCCTACATCATGTGGCAAACCGGTGAGCATGTGGCTCTATTAGTATAGGAGATACCTGAAAACATATCACACTTTTCATCATAGTGCTTTTACCAATGCATAAAATGCATGGAGAAGTCATTTCGAATGACTGGTCCTCAGTGTTGTGAGAACGATGACTGGTTAAAATTTTTGGTGGTTTCTTGTTCAGTCCATAGGCCTACATCATGTGGCAAACCGGTGAGCATGTGGCTCTATTAGTATAGGAGATACCTGAAAACATATCACACTTTTCATCATAGTGCTTTTACCAATGCAGAAAATGCATGGAGAAGTCATTTCGAATGACTGGTCCTCAGTGTTGTGAGAACGATTGACTGGTTAAAATTTTTGGTGGTTTCTTGTTCAGTCCATAGGCCTACATCATGTGCAAACCGGTGAGCATGTGGCTCTATTAGTATAGGAGATACCTGAAAACATATCACACTTTTCATCATAGTGCTTTTACCAATGCATAAAATGCATGGAGAAGTCATTTCGAATGACTGGTCCTCAGTGTTGTGAGAACGATGACTGGTTAAAATTTTTGGTGGTTTCTTGTTCAGTCCATAGGCCTACATCATGTGGCAAACCGGTGAGCATGTGGCTCTATTAGTATAGGAGATACCTGAAAACATATCACACTTTTCATCATAGTGCTTTTACCAATGCATAAAATGCATGGAGAAGTCATTTCGAATGACTGGTCCTCAGTGTTGTGAGAACGATGACTGGTTAAAATTTTGGTGGTTTCTTGTTCAGTCCATAGGCCTACATCATGTGGCAAACCGTGTGAGCATGTGGCTCTATTAGTATAGGAGATACCTGAAAACATATCACACTTTTCATCATAGTGCTTTTACCAATGCATAAAATGCATGGAGAAGTCAATTCGAATGACTGGTCCTCAGTGTTGTGAGAACGATGACTGGTTAAAATTTTTGGTGGTTTCTTGTTCAGTCCATGGGCCTACATCATGTGGCAAACCGGTGAGCATGTGGACTCTATTAGTATAGGAGATACCTGAAAACATATCACACTTTTCATCATAGTGCTTTTACCAATGCATAAAATGCATGGAGAAGTCATTTCGAATGACTGGTCCTCAGTGTTGTGAGAACGATGACTGGTTAAAATTTTTGGTGGTTTCTTGTTCAGTCCATGGGCCTACATCATGTGGCAAACCGGTGAGCATGTGGCTCTATTAGTATAGGAGATACCTGAAAACATATCACACTTTTCATCATAGTGCTTTTACCAATGCATAAAATGCATGGAGAAGTCATTTCGAATGACTGGTCCTCAGTGTTGTGAGAACGATGACTGGTTAAAATTTTTGGTGGTTTCTTGTTCAGTCCATAGGCCTACATCATGTGGCAAACCGGTGAGCATGTGGCTCTATTAGTATAGAGATACCTGAAAACATATCACACTTTTCATCATAGTGCTTTTACCAATGCAGAAAATGCATGGAGAAGTCATTTCGAATGACTGGTCCTCAGTGTTGTGAGAACGATGACTGGTTAAAATTTTTGGTGGTTTCTTGTTCAGTCCATAGGCCTACATCATGTGGGCAAACCGGTGAGCATTGTGGCTCTATTAGTATAGGAGATACCTGAAAACATATCACACTTTTCATCATAGTGCTTTTACCAATGCATAAAATGCATGGAGAAGTCATTTCGAATGACTGGTCCTCAGTGTTGTGAGAACGATGACTGGTTAAAATTTTTGGTGGTTTCTTGTTCAGTCCATAGGCCTACATCATGTGGCAAACCGGTGAGCATGTGGCTCTATTAGTATAGGAGATACCTGAAAACATATCACACTTTTCATCATAGTGCTTTTACCAATGCATAAAATGCATAGAGAAGTCATTTCGAATGACTGGTCCTCAGTGTTGTGAGAACGATGACTGGTTAAAATTTTGGTGGTTTCTTGTTCAGTCCATAGGCCTACATCATGTGGCAAACCGGTGAGCATGTGGCTCTATTAGTATAGGAGATACCTGAAAACATATCACACTTTTCATCATAGTGCTTTTACCAATGCAGAAAATGCATGGAGAAGTCAATTCGAATGACTGGTCCTCAGTGTTGTGAGAACGATGACTGGTTAAAATTTTTGGTGGTTTCTTGTTCAGTCCATGGGCCTACATCATGTGGCAAACCGGTGAGCATGTGACTCTATTAGTATAGGAGATACCTGAAAACATATCACACTTTTTCATCATAGTGCTTTACCAATGCATAAAATGCATGGAGAAGTCATTTCGAATGACTGGTCCTCAGTGTTGTGAGAACGATGACTGGTTAAAATTTTTGTTGGTTTCTTGTTCAGTCCATGGGCCTACATCATGTGGCAAACCGGTGAGCATGTGGCTCTATTAGTATAGGAGATACCTGAAAACATATCACACTTTTCATCATAGTGCTTTTACCAATGCATAAAATGCATGGAGAAGTCATTTCGAATGACTGGTCCTCAGTGTTGTGAGAACGATGACTGGTTAAAATTTTTGTGGTTTCTTGTTCAGTCCATAGGCCTACATCATGTGGCAAACCGGTGAGCATGTGGCTCTATTAGTATAGGAGATACCTGAAAACATATCACACTTTTCATCATAGTGCTTTTACCAATGCATAAAATGCATGGAGAAGTCATTTCGAATGACTGGTCCTCAGTGTTGTGAGAACGATGACTGGTTAAAATTTTTGGTGGTTTCTTGTTCAGTCCATAGGCCTACATCATGTGGCAAACCGGTGAGCATGTGGCTCTATTAGTATAGGAGATACCTGAAAACATATCACACTTTTCATCATAGTGCTTTTACCAATGCATAAAATGCATGGAGAAGTCATTTCGAATGACTGGTCCTCAGTGTTGTGAGAACGATGACTGGTTAAAATTTTTGGTGGTTTCTTGTTCAGTCCATAGGGCCTACATCATGTGGCAAACCGGTGAGAATGTGGCTCTATTAGTATAGGAGATACCTGAAAACATATCACACTTTTCATCATAGTGCTTTTACCAATGCATAAAATGCATGGAGAAGTCAATTCGAATGACTGGTCCTCAGTGTTGTGAGAACGATGACTGTTAAAATTTTTGGTGGTTTCTTGTTCAGTCCATGGGCCTACATCATGTGGCAAACCGGTGAGCATGTGACTCTATTAGTATAGGAGATA
This sequence comes from Ranitomeya imitator, assembly GCF_032444005.1. Taxonomy (NCBI): domain Eukaryota; kingdom Metazoa; phylum Chordata; class Amphibia; order Anura; family Dendrobatidae; genus Ranitomeya; species Ranitomeya imitator. The sequence goes on from NW_027194845.1 coordinate 4,743, forward strand.
CCTGAAAACATATCACACTTTTCATCATAGTGCTTTTACCAATGCATAAAATGCATGGAGAAGTCATTTCGAATGACTGGTCCTCAGTGTTGTGAGAACGATGACTGGTTAAAATTTTGGTGGTTTCTTGTTCAGTCCATGGGCCTACATCATGTGGCAAACCGGTGAGCATGTGGACTCTATTAGTATAGGAGATACCTGAAAACATATCACACTTTTCATCATAGTGCTTTTACCAATGCATAAAATGCATGGAGAAGTCATTTCGAATGACTGGTCCTCAGTGTTGTGAGAACGATGACTGGTTAAAATTTTTGTGGTTTCTTGTTCAGTCCATAGGCCTACATCATGTGGCAAACCGGTGAGCATGTGGCTCTATTAGTATAAGAGATACCTGAAAACATATCACACTTTTCATCATAGTGCTTTTACCAATGCAGAAAATGCATGGAGAAGTCATTTCGAATGACTGGTCCTCAGTGTTGTGAGAACGATGACTGGTTAAAATTTTTGGTGGTTTCTTGTTCAGTCCATAGGCCTACATCATGTGGCAAACCGGTGAGCATGTGGCTCTATTAGTATAGGAGATACCTGAAAACATATCACACTTTTCATCATAGTGCTTTTACCAATGCATAAAATGCATGGAGAAGTCATTTCGAATGACTGGTCCTCAGTGTTGTGAGAACGATGACTGGTTAAAATTTTTGGTGGTTTCTTGTTCAGTCCATAGGCCTACATCATGTGGCAAACCGGTGAGCATGTGGCTCTATTAGTATAGGAGATACCTGAAAACATATCACACTTTTCATCATAGTGCTTTTACCAATGCATAAAATGCATAGAGAAGTCATTTCGAATGACTGGTTCCTCAGTGTTGTGAGAACGATGACTGGTTAAAATTTTGGTGGTTTCTTGTTCAGTCCATAGGCCTACATCATGTGGCAAACCGGTGAGCATGTGGCTCTATTAGTATAGGAGATACCTGAAAACATATCACACTTTTCATCATAGTGCTTTTACCAATGCAGAAAATGCATGGAGAAGTCAATTCGAATGACTGGTCCTCAGTGTTGTGAGAACGATGACTGGTTAAAATTTTTGGTGGTTTCTTGTTCAGTCCATGGGCCTACATCATGTGGCAAACCGGTGAGCATGTGACTCTATTAGTATAGGAGATACCTGAAAACATATCACACTTTTCATCATAGTGCTTTTACCAATGCATAAAATGCATGGAGAAGTCATTTCGAATGACTGGTCCTCAGTGTTGTGAGAACGATGACTGGTTAAAATTTTTGTTGGTTTCTTGTTCAGTCCATGGGCCTACATCATGTGGCAAACCGGTGAGCATGTGGCTCTATTAGTATAGGAGATACCTGAAAACATATCACACTTTTCATCATAGTGCTTTTACCAATGCATAAAATGCATGGAGAAGTCATTTCGAATGACTGGTCCTCAGTGTTGTGAGAACGATGACTGGTTAAAATTTTTGGTGGTTTCTTGTTCAGTCCATAGGCCTACATCATGTGGCAAACCGGTGAGCATGTGGCTCTATTAGTATAGGAGATACCTGAAAACATATCACACTTTTCATCATAGTGCTTTTACCAATGCATAAAATGCATGGAGAAGTCATTTCGAATGACTGGTCCTCAGTGTTGTGAGAACGATGACTGGTTAAAATTTTTGGTGGTTTCTTGTTCAGTCCATAGGCCTACATCATGTGGCAAACCGGTGAGCATGTGGCTCTATTAGTATAGGAGATACCTGAAAACATATCACACTTTTCATCATAGTGCTTTTACCAATGCATAAAATGCATGGAGAAGTCATTTCGAATGACTGGTCCTCAGTGTTGTGAGAACGATGACTGGTTAAAATTTTTGGTGGTTTCTTGTTCAGTCCATGGGCCTACATCATGTGGCAAACCGGTGAGAATGTGGCTCTATTAGTATAGGAGATACCTGAAAACATATCACACTTTTCATCATAGTGCTTTTACCAATGCATAAAATGCATGGAGAAGTCATTTCGAATGACTGGTCCTCAGTGTTGTGAGAACGATGACTGGTTAAAATTTTTGGTGGTTTCTTGTTCAGTCCATAGGCCTACATCATGTGGCAAACCGGTGAGCATGTGGCTCTATTAGTATAGGAGATACCTGAAAACATATCACACTTTTCATCATAGTGCTTTTACCAATGCATAAAATGCATGGAGAAGTCATTTCGAATGACTGGTCCTCAGTGTTGTGAGAACGATGACTGGTTAAAATTTTTGGTGGTTTCTTGTTCAGTCCATAGGCCTACATCATGTGGCAAACCGGTGAGCATGTGGCTCTATTAGTATAGGAGATACCTGAAAACATATCACACTTTTCATCATAGTGCTTTTACCAATGCATAAAATGCATGGAGAAGTCATTTCGAATGACTGGTCCTCAGTGTTGTGAGAACGATGACTGGTTAAAATTTTTGGTGGTTTCTTGTTCAGTCCATAGGCCTACATCATGTGGCAAACCGGTGAGCATGTGGCTCTATTAGTATAGGAGATACCTGAAAACATATCACACTTTTCATCATAGTGCTTTTACCAATGCATAAAATGCATGGAGAAGTCATTTCGAATGACTGGTCCTCAGTGTTGTGAGAACGATGACTGGTTAAAATTTTGGTGGTTTCTTGTTCAGTCCATAGGCCTACATCATGTGGCAAACCGGTGAGCATGTGGCTCTATTAGTATAGGAGATACCTGAAAACATATCACACTTTTCATCATAGTGCTTTTACCAATGCATAAAATGCATGGAGAAGTCAATTCGAATGACTGGTCCTCAGTGTTGTGAGAACGATGACTGGTTAAAATTTTTGGTGGTTTCTTGTTCAGTCCATGGGCCTACATCATGTGGCAAACCGGTGAGCATGTGACTCTATTAGTATAGGAGATACCTGAAAACATATCACACTTTTCATCATAGTGCTTTTACCAATGCATAAAATGCATGGAGAAGTCATTTCGAATGACTGGTCCTCAGTGTTGTGAGAACGATGACTGGTTAAAATTTTTGTTGGTTTCTTGTTCAGTCCATGGGCCTACATCATGTGGCAAACCGGTGAGCATGTGGCTCTATTAGTATAGGAGATACCTGAAAACATATCACACTTTTCATCATAGTGCTTTTACCAATGCATAAAATGCATGGAGAAGTCATTTCGAATGACTGGTCCTCAGTGTTGTGAGAACGATGACTGGTTAAAATTTTTGGTGGTTTCTTGTTCAGTCCATAGGCCTACATCATGTGGCAAACCGGTGAGCATGTGGCTCTATTAGTATAGGAGATACCTGAAAACATATCACACTTTTCATCATAGTGCTTTTACCAATGCAGAAAATGCATGGAGAAGTCATTTCGAATGACTGGTCCTCAGTGTTGTGAGAACGATGACTGGTTAAAATTTTTGGTGGTTTCTTGTTCAGTCCATAGGCCTACATCATGTGGCAAACCGGTGAGCATGTGGCTCTATTAGTATAGGAGATACCTGAAAACATATCACACTTTTCATCATAGTGCTTTTACCAATGCATAAAATGCATGGAGAAGTCATTTCGAATGACTGGTCCTCAGTGTTGTGAGAACGATGACTGGTTAAAATTTTTGGTGGTTTCTTGTTCAGTCCATAGGCCTACATCATGTGGCAAACCGGTGAGCATGTGGCTCTATTAGTATAGGAGATACCTGAAAACATATCACACTTTTCATCATAGTGCTTTTACCAATGCATAAAATGCATGGAGAAGTCATTTCGAATGACTGGTCCTCAGTGTTGTGAGAACGATGACTGGTTAAAATTTTGGTGGTTTCTTGTTCAGTCCATAGGCCTACATCATGTGGCAAACCGGTGAGCATGTGGCTCTATTAGTATAGGAGATACCTGAAAACATATCACACTTTTCATCATAGTGCTTTTACCAATGCATAAAATGCATGGAGAAGTCAATTCGAATGACTGGTCCTCAGTGTTGTGAGAACGATGACTGGTTAAAATTTTTGGTGGTTTCTTGTTCAGTCCATGGGCCTACATCATGTGGCAAACCGGTGAGCATGTGACTCTATTAGTATAGGAGATACCTGAAAACATATCACACTTTTCATCATAGTGCTTTTACCAATGCATAAAATGCATGGAGAAGTCATTTCGAATGACTGGTCCTCAGTGTTGTGAGAACGATGACTGGTTAAAATTTTTGTTGGTTTCTTGTTCAGTCCATGGGCCTACATCATGTGGCAAACCGGTGAGCATGTGGCTCTATTAGTATAGGAGATACCTGAAAACATATCACACTTTTCATCATAGTGCTTTTACCAATGCATAAAATGCATGGAGAAGTCATTTCGAATGACTGGTCCTCAGTGTTGTGAGAACGATGACTGGTTAAAATTTTTGGTGGTTTCTTGTTCAGTCCATAGGCCTACATCATGTGGCAAACCGGTGAGCATGTGGCTCTATTAGTATAGGAGATACCTGAAAACATATCACACTTTTCATCATAGTGCTTTTACCAATGCATAAAATGCATGGAGAAGTCATTTCGAATGACTGGTCCTCAGTGTTGTGAGAACGATGACTGGTTAAAATTTTTGGTGGTTTCTTGTTCAGTCCATAGGCCTACATCATGTGGCAAACCGGTGAGCATGTGGCTCTATTAGTATAGGAGATACCTGAAAACATATCACACTTTTCATCATAGTGCTTTTACCAATGCATAAAATGCATGGAGAAGTCATTTCGAATGACTGGTCCTCAGTGTTGTGAGAACGATGACTGGTTAAAATTTTTGGTGGTTTCTTGTTCAGTCCATGGGCCTACATCATGTGGCAAACCGGTGAGAATGTGGCTCTATTAGTATAGGAGATACCTGAAAACATATCACACTTTTCATCATAGTGCTTTTACCAATGCATAAAATGCATGGAGAAGTCATTTCGAATGACTGGTCCTCAGTGTTGTGAGAACGATGACTGGTTAAAATTTTTGGTGGTTTCTTGTTCAGTCCATAGGCCTACATCATGTGGCAAACCGGTGAGCATGTGGCTCTATTAGTATAGGAGATACCTGAAAACATATCACACTTTTCATCATAGTGCTTTTACCAATGCATAAAATGCATGGAGAAGTCATTTCGAATGACTGGTCCTCAGTGTTGTGAGAACGATGACTGGTTAAAATTTTGGTGGTTTCTTGTTCAGTCCATAGGCCTACATCATGTGGCAAACCGGTGAGCATGTGGCTCTATTAGTATAGGAGATACCTGAAAACATATCACACTTTTCATCATAGTGCTTTTACCAATGGATAAAATGCATGGAGAAGTCAATTCGAATGACTGGTCCTCAGTGTTGTGAGAACAATGACTGGTTAACATTTTTGGTGGTTTCTTGTTCAGTCCATGGGCCTACATCATGTGGCAAACCGGTGAGCATGTGACTCTATTAGTATAGGAGATACCTGAAAACATATCACACTTTTCATCATAGTGCTTTTACCAATGCATAAAATGCATGGAGAAGTCATTTCGAATGACTGGTCCTCAGTGTTGTGAGAACGATGACTGGTTAAAATTTTTGGTGGTTTCTTGTTCAGTCCATGGGCCTACATCATGTGGCAAACCGGTGAGCATGTGGCTCTATTAGTATAGAAGATAACTGAAAACATATCACAGTTTTCATCATAGTGCTTTTACCAATGCATAAAATGCATGGAGAAGTCATTTCGAATGACTGGTCCTCAGTGTTGTGAGAACGATGACTGGTTAAAATTTTTGGTGGTTTCTTGTTCAGTCCATAGGCCTACATCATGTGGCAAACCGGTGAGCATGTGGCTCTATTAGTATAGGAGATACCTGAAAACATATCACACTTTTCATCATAGTGCTTTTACCAATGCATAAAATGCATGGAGAAGTCATTTCGAATGACTGGTCCTCAGTGTTGTGAGAATGATGACTGGTTAAAATTTTTGGTGGTTTCTTGTTCAGTCCATAGGCCTACATCATGTGGCAAACCGGTGAGCATGTGGCTCTATTAGTATAGGAGATACCTGAAAACATATCACACTTTTCATCATAGTGCTTTTACCAATGCATAAAATGCATGGAGAAGTCATTTCGAATGACTAGTCCTCAGTGTTGTGAGAACGATGACTGGTTAAAATTTTTGGTGGTTTCTTGTTCAGTCCATGGGCCTACATCATGTGGCAAACCGGTGAGCATGTGGCTCTATTAGTATAGGAGATACCTGAAAACATATCACACTTTTCATCATAGTGCTTTTACCAATGCATAAAATGCATGGAGAAGTCATTTCGAATGACTGGTCCTCAGTGTTGTGAGAACGATGACTGGTTAAAATTTTTGGTGGTTTCTTGTTCAGTCCATAGGCCTACATCATGTGGCAAACCGGTGAGCATGTGGCTCTATTAGTATAGGAGATACCTGAAAACATATCACACTTTTCATCATAGTGCTTTTACCAATGCAGAAAATGCATGGAGAAGTCATTTCGAATGACTGGTCCTCAGTGTTGTGAGAACGATGACTGGTTAAAATTTTTGGTGGTTTCTTGTTCAGTCCATAGGCCTACATCATGTGGCAAACCGGTGAGCATGTGGCTCTATTAGTATAGGAGATACCTGAAAACATATCACACTTTTCATCATAGTGCTTTTACCAATGCATAAAATGCATGGAGAAGTCATTTCGAATGACTGGTCCTCAGTGTTGTGAGAACGATGACTGGTTAAAATTTTTGGTGGTTTCTTGTTCAGTCTATAGGCCTACATCATGTGGCAAACCGGTGAGCATGTGGCTCTATTAGTATAGGAGATACCTGAAAACATATCACACTTTTCATCATAGTGCTTTTACCAATGCATAAAATGCATGGAGAAGTCATTTCGAATGACTGGTCCTCAGTGTTGTGAGAACGATGACTGGTTAAAATTTTTGGTGGTTTCTTGTTCAGTCCATAGGCCTACATCATGTGGCAAACCGGTGAGCATGTGGCTCTATTAGTATAGGAGATACCTGAAAACATATCACACTTTTCATCATAGTGCTTTTACCAATGCATAAAATGCATGGAGAAGTCATTTCGAATGACTGGTCCTCAGTGTTGTGAGAACGATGACTGGTTAAAATTTTGGTGGTTTCTTGTTCAGTCCATAGGCCTACATCATGTGGCAAACCGGTGAGCATGTGGCTCTATTAGTATAGGAGATACCTGAAAACATATCACACTTTTCATCATAGTGCTTTTACCAATGCATAAAATGCATGGAGAAGTCAATTCGAATGACTGGTCCTCAGTGTTGTGAGAACGATGACTGGTTAAAATTTTTGGTGGTTTCTTGTTCAGTCCATGGGCCTACATCATGTGGCAAACCGGTGAGCATGTGACTCTATTAGTATAGGAGATACCTGAAAACATATCACACTTTTCATCATAGTGCTTTTACCAATGCATAAAATGCATGGAGAAGTCATTTCGAATGACTGGTCCTCAGTGTTGTGAGAACGATGACTGGTTAAAATTTTTGGTGGTTTCTTGTTCAGTCCATGGGCCTACATCATGTGGCAAACCGGTGAGCATGTGGCTCTATTAGTATAGGAGATAACTGAAAACATATCACACTTTTCATCATAGTGCTTTTACCAATGCATAAAATGCATGGAGAAGTCATTTCGAATGACTGGTCCTCAGTGTTGTGAGAACGATGACTGGTTAAAATTTTTGGTGGTTTCTTGTTCAGTCCATAGGCCTACATCATGTGGCAAACCGGTGAGCATGTGGCTCTATTAGTATAGGAGATACCTGAAAACATATCACACTTTTCATCATAGTGCTTTTACCAATGCATAAAATGCATGGAGAAGTCATTTCGAATGACTGGTCCTCAGTGTTGTGAAAACGATGACTGGTTAAAATTTTTGGTGGTTTCTTGTTCAGTCCATAGGCCTACATCATGTGGCAAACCGGTGAGCATGTGGCTCTATTAGTATAGGAGATACCTGAAAACATATCACACTTTTCATCATAGTGCTTTTACCAATGCATAAAATGCATGGAGAAGTCATTTCGAATGACTGGTCCTCAGTGTTGTGAGAACGATGACTGGTTAAAATTTTTGGTGGTTTCTTGTTCAGTCCATAGGCCTACATCATGTGGCAAACCGGTGAGCATGTGGCTCTATTAGTATAGGAGATACCTGAAAGCATATCACACTTTTCATCATAGTGCTTTTACCAATGCATAAAATGCATGGAGAAGTCATTTCGAATGACTGGTCCTCAGTGTTGTGAGAACGATGACTGGTTAAAATTTTTGGTGGTTTCTTGTTCAGTCCATAGGCCTACATCATGTGGCAAACCGGTGAGCATGTGGCTCTATTAGTATAGGAGATACCTGAAAACATATCACACTTTTCATCATAGTGCTTTTACCAATGCATAAAATGCATGGAGAAGTCATTTCGAATGACTGGTCCCCAGTGTTGTGAGAACGATGACTGGTTAAAATTTTTGGTGGTTTCTTGTTCAGTCCATAGGCCTACATCATGTGGCAAACCGGTGAGCATGTGGCTCTATTAGTATAGGAGATACCTGAAAACATATCACACTTTTCATCATAGTGCTTTTACCAATGCATAAAATGCATGGAGAAGTCATTTCGAATGACTGGTCCTCAGTGTTGTGAGAACGATGACTGGTTAAAATTTTTGGTGGTTTCTTGTTCAGTCCATAGGCCTACATCATGTGGCAAACCGGTGAGCATGTGGCTCTATTAGTATAGGAGATACCTGAAAACATATCACACTTTTCATCATAGTGCTTTTACCAATGCATAAAATGCATGGAGAAGTCATTTCGAATGACTGGTCCTCAGTGTTGTGAGAACGATGACTGGTTAAAATTTTTGGTGGTTTCTTGTTCAGTCCATGGGCCTACATCATGTGGCAAACCGGTGAGCATGTGGCTCTATTAGTATAGGAGATACCTGAAAACATATCACACTTTTCATCATAGTGCTTTTACCAATGCATAAAATGCATGGAGAAGTCATTTCGAATGACTGGTCCTCAGTGTTGTGAGAACGATGATTGGTTAAAATTTTTGGTGGTTTCTTGTTCAGTCCATAGGCCTACATCATGTGGCAAACCGGTGAGCATGTGGCTCTATTAGTATAGGAGATACCTGAAAACATATCACACTTTTAATCATAGTGCTTTTACCAATGCATAAAATGCATGGAGAAGTCATTTCGAATGACTGTTCCTCAGTGTTGTGAGAACGATGACTGGTTAAAATTTTTGGTGGTTTCTTGTTCAGTCCATAGGCCTACATCATGTGACAAACTGGTGAGCATGTGGCTCTATTAGTATAGGAGATACCTGAAAACATATCACACTTTTCATCATAGTGCTTTTACCAATGCATAAAATGCATGGAGAAGTCATTTCGAATGACTGGTCCTCAGTGTTGTGAGAACGATGACTGGTTAAAATTTTTGGTGGTTTCTTGTTCAGTCCATATGCCTACATCATGTGGCAAACCGGTGAGCATGTGGCTCTATTAGTATAGGAGATACCTGAAAACATATCACACTTTTCATCATAGTGCTTTTACCAATGCATAAAATGCATGGAGAAGTCATTTCGAATGACTGGTCCTCAGTGTTGTGAGAACGATGACTGGTTAAAATTTTTGGTGGTTTCTTGTTCAGTCCATATGCCTACATCATGTGGCAAACCGGTGAGCATGTGGCTCTATTAGTATAGGAGATACCTGAAAACATATCACACTTTTCATCATAGTGCTTTTACCAATGCATAAAATGCATGGAGAAGTCATTTCGAATGACTGGTCCTCAGTGTTGTGAGAACGATGACTGGTTAAAATTTTTGGTGGTTTCTTGTTCAGTCCATAGGCCTACATCATGTGGCAAACCGGTGAGCATGTGGCTCTATTAGTATAGGAGATACCTGAAAACATATCACACTTTTCATCATAGTGCTTTTACCAATGCAGAAAATGCATGGAGAAGTCATTTCGAATGACTGGTCCTCAGTGTTGTGAGAACGATGACTGGTTAAAATTTTTGGTGGTTTCTTGTTCAGTCCATAGGCCTACATCATGTGGCAAACCGGTGAGCATGTGGCTCTATTAGTATAGGAGATACCTGAAAACATATCACACTTTTCATCATAGTGCTTTTACCAATGCATAAAATGCATGGAGAAGTCATTTCGAATGACTGGTCCTCAGTGTTGTGAGAACGATGACTGGTTAAAATTTTTGGTGGTTTCTTGTTCAGTCCATAGGCCTACATCATGTGGCAAACCGGTGAGCATGTGGCTCTATTAGTATAGGAGATACCTGAAAACATATCACACTTTTCATCATAGTGCTTTTACCAATGCATAAAATGCATGGAGAAGTCATTTCGAATGACTGGTCCTCAGTGTTGTGAGAACGATGACTGGTTAAAATTTTGGTGGTTTCTTGTTCAGTCCATAGGCCTACATCATGTGGCAAACCGGTGAGCATGTGGCTCTATTAGTATAGGAGATACCTGAAAACATATCACACTTTTCATCATAGTGCTTTTACCAATGCATAAAATGCATGGAGAAGTCAATTCGAATGACTGGTCCTCAGTGTTGTGAGAACGATGACTGGTTAAAATTTTTGGTGGTTTCTTGTTCAGTCCATGGGCCTACATCATGTGGCAAACCGGTGAGCATGTGACTCTATTAGTATAGGAGATACCTGAAAACATATCACACTTTTCATCATAGTGCTTTTACCAATGCATAAAATGCATGGAGAAGTCATTTCGAATGACTGGTCCTCAGTGTTGTGAGAACGATGACTGGTTAAAATTTTTGTTGGTTTCTTGTTCAGTCCATGGGCCTACATCATGTGGCAAACCGGTGAGCATGTGGCTCTATTAGTATAGGAGATACCTGAAAACATATCACACTTTTCATCATAGTGCTTTTACCAATGCATAAAATGCATGGAGAAGTCATTTCGAATGACTGGTCCTCAGTGTTGTGAGAACGATGACTGGTTAAAATTTTTGGTGGTTTCTTGTTCAGTCCATAGGCCTACATCATGTGGCAAACCGGTGAGCATGTGGCTCTATTAGTATAGGAGATACCTGAAAACATATCACACTTTTCATCATAGTGCTTTTACCAATGCATAAAATGCATGGAGAAGTCATTTCGAATGACTGGTCCTCAGTGTTGTGAGAACGATGACTGGTTAAAATTTTTGGTGGTTTCTTGTTCAGTCCATAGGCCTACATCATGTGGCAAACCGGTGAGCATGTGGCTCTATTAGTATAGGAGATACCTGAAAACATATCACACTTTTCATCATAGTGCTTTTACCAATGCATAAAATGCATGGAGAAGTCATTTCGAATGACTGGTCCTCAGTGTTGTGAGAACGATGACTGGTTAAAATTTTTGGTGGTTTCTTGTTCAGTCCATAGGCCTACATCATGTGGCAAACCGGTGAGAATGTGGCTCTATTAGTATAGGAGATACCTGAAAACATATCACACTTTTCATCATAGTGCTTTTACCAATGCATAAAATGCATGGAGAAGTCATTTCGAATGACTGGTCCTCAGTGTTGTGAGAACGATGACTGGTTAAAATTTTTGGTGGTTTCTTGTTCAGTCCATATGCCTACATCATGTGGCAAACCGGTGAGCATGTGGCTCTATTAGTATAGGAGATACCTGAAAACATATCACACTTTTCATCATAGTGCTTTTACCAATGCATAAAATGCATGGAGAAGTCATTTCGAATGACTGGTCCTCAGTGTTGTGAGAACGATGACTGGTTAAAATTTTGGTGGTTTCTTGTTCAGTCCATAGGCCTACATCATGTGGCAAACCGGTGAGCATGTGGCTCTATTAGTATAGGAGATACCTGAAAACATATCACACTTTTCATCATAGTGCTTTTACCAATGGATAAAATGCATGGAGAAGTCAATTCGAATGACTGGTCCTCAGTGTTGTGAGAACAATGACTGGTTAAAATTTTTGGTGGTTTCTTGTTCAGTCCATGGGCCTACATCATGTGGCAAACCGGTGAGCATGTGACTCTATTAGTATAGGAGATACCTGAAAACATATCACACTTTTCATCATAGTGCTTTTACCAATGCATAAAATGCATGGAGAAGTCATTTCGAATGACTGGTCCTCAGTGTTGTGAGAACGATGACTGGTTAAAATTTTTGGTGGTTTCTTGTTCAGTCCATGGGCCTACATCATGTGGCAAACCGGTGAGCATGTGGCTCTATTAGTATAGAAGATAACTGAAAACATATCACACTTTTCATGATAGTGCTTTTACCAATGCATAAAATGCATGGAGAAGTCATTTCGAATGACTGGTCCTCAGTGTTGTGAGAACGATGACTGGTTAAAATTTTTGGTGGTTTCTTGTTCAGTCCATAGGCCTACATCATGTGGCAAACCGGTGAGCATGTGGCTCTATTAGTATAGGAGATACCTGAAAACATATCACACTTTTCATCATAGTGCTTTTACCAATGCATAAAATGCATGGAGAAGTCATTTCGAATGACTGGTCCTCAGTGTTGTGAGAATGATGACTGGTTAAAATTTTTGGTGGTTTCTTGTTCAGTCCATAGGCCTACATCATGTGGCAAACCGGTGAGCATGTGGCTCTATTAGTATAGGAGATACCTGAAAACATATCACACTTTTCATCATAGTGCTTTTACCAATGCATAAAATGCATGGAGAAGTCATTTCGAATGACTAGTCCTCAGTGTTGTGAGAACGATGACTGGTTAAAATTTTTGGTGGTTTCTTGTTCAGTCCATAGGCCTACATCATGTGGCAAACCGGTGAGCATGTGGCTCTATTAGTATAGGAGATACCTGAAAACATATCACACTTTTCATCATAGTGCTTTTACCAATGCATAAAATGCATGGAGAAGTCATTTCGAATGACTGGTCCTCAGTGTTGTGAGAACGATGACTGGTTAAAATTTTTGGTGGTTTCTTGTTCAGTCCATGGGCCTACATCATGTGGCAAACCGGTGAGCATGTGGCTCTATTAGTATAGGAGATACCTGAAAACATATCACACTTTTCATCATAGTGCTTTTACCAATGCATAAAATGCATGGAGAAGTCATTTCGAATGACTGGTCCTCAGTGTTGTGAGAATGATGACTGGTTAAAATTTTTGGTGGTTTCTTGTTCAGTCCATAGGTCTACATCATGTGGCAAACCGGTGAGCATGTGGCTCTATTAGTATAGGAGATACCTGAAAACATATCACACTTTTCATCATAGTGCTTTTACCAATGCATAAAATGCATGGAGAAGTCATTTCGAATGACTGGTCCTCAGTGTTGTGAGAACGATGACTGGTTAAAATTTTTGGTGGTTTCTTGTTCAGTCCATAGGCCTACATCATGTGGCAAACCGGTGAGCATGTGGCTCTATTAGTATAGGAGATACCTGAAAACATATCACACTTTTCATCATAGTGCTTTTACCAATGCATAAAATGCATAGAGAAGTCATTTCGAATGACTGGTCCTCAGTGTTGTGAGAACGATGACTGGTTAAAATTTTTGGTGGTTTCTTGTTCAGTCCATATGCCTACATCATGTGGCAAACCGGTGAGCATGTGGCTCTATTAGTATAGGAGATACCTGAAAACATATCACACTTTTCATCATAGTGCTTTTACCAATGCATAAAATGCATGGAGAAGTCATTTCGAATGACTGGTCCTCAGTGTTGTGAGAACGATGACTGGTTAAAATTTTTGTGGTTTCTTGTTCAGTCCATATGCCTACATCATGTGGCAAACCGGTGAGCATGTGGCTCTATTAGTATAGGAGATACCTGAAAACATATCACACTTTTCATCATAGTGCTTTTACCAATGCATAAAATGCATGGAGAAGTCATTTCGAATGACTGGTCCTCAGTGTTGTGAGAACGATGACTGGTTAAAATTTTTGGTGGTTTCTTGTTCAGTCCATAGGCCTACATCATGTGGCAAACCGGTGAGCATGTGGCTCTATTAGTATAGGAGATACCTGAAAACATATCACACTTTTCATCATAGTGCTTTTACCAATGCAGAAAATGCATGGAGAAGTCCTTTCGAATGACTGGTCCTCAGTGTTGTGAGAACGATGACTGGTTAAAATTTTTGGTGGTTTCTTGTTCAGTCCATAGGCCTACATCATGTGGCAAACCGGTGAGCATGTGGCTCTATTAGTATAGGAGATACCTGAAAACATATCACACTTTTCATCATAGTGCTTTTACCAATGCATAAAATGCATGGAGAAGTCATTTCGAATGACTGGTCCTCAGTGTTGTGAGAACGATGACTGGTTAAAGTTTTGGTGGTTTCTTGTTCAGTCCATAGGCCTACATCATGTGGCAAACCGGTGAGCATGTGGCTCTATTAGTATAGGAGATACCTGAAAACATATCACACTTTTCATCATAGTGCTTTTACCAATGCATAAAATGCATGGAGAAGTCATTTCGAATGACTGGTCCTCAGTGTTGTGAGAACGATGACTGGTTAAAATTTTGGTGGTTTCTTGTTCAGTCCATAGGCCTACATCATGTGGCAAACCGGTGAGCATGTGGCTCTATTAGTATAGGAGATACCTGAAAACATATCACACTTTTCATCATAGTGCTTTTACCAATGCATAAAATGCATGGAGAAGTCAATTCGAATGACTGGTCCTCAGTGTTGTGAGAACGATGACTGGTTAAAATTTTTGGTGGTTTCTTGTTCAGTCCATGGGCTTACATCATGTGGCAAACCGGTGGGCATGTGACTCTATTAGTATAGGAGATACCTGAAAACATATCACACTTTTCATCATAGTGCTTTTACCAATGCATAAAATGCATGGAGAAGTCATTTTGAATGACTGGTCCTCAGTGTTGCGAGAACAATGACTGGTTAAAATTTTTGGTGGTTTCTTGTTCAGTCCATAGGCCTACATCATGTGGCAAACCGGTGAGCATGTGGCTCTATTAGTATAGGAGATACCTGAAAACATATCACACTTTTCATCATAGTGTTTTACCAATGCATAAAATGCATGGAGAAGTCATTTCGAATGACTGGTCCTTAATGTTGTGAGAACGATGACTGGTTAAAATTTTGGTGGTTTCTTGTTCAGTCCATAGGCCTACATCATGTGGCAAACCGGTGAGCATGTGGCTCTATTAGTATAGGAGATACCTGAAAACATATCACACTTTTCATCATAGTGCTTTTACCAATGCATAAAATGCATGGAGAAGTCATTTCGAATGACTGGTCCTCAGTGTTGTGAGAACGATGACTGGTTAAAATTTTTGGTGGTTTCTTGTTCAGTCCATAGGCCTACATCATGTGGCAAACCAGTGAGCATGTGGCTCTATTAGTATAGGAGATACCTGAAAACATATCACACTTTTCATCATAGTGCTTTTACCAATGCATAAAATGCATGGAGAAGTCATTTCGAATGACTGGTCCTCAGTGTTGTGAGAACGATGACTGGTTAAAATTTTTGGTGGTTTCTTGTTCAGTCCATAGGCCTACATCATGTGGCAAACCGGTGAGCATGTGGCTCTATTAGTATAGGAGATACCTGAAAACATATCCATCTTTTCATCACAGTGCTTTTACCAATGCATAAAATGCATGGAGAAGTCATTTCGAATGACTGGTCCTCAGTGTTGTGAGAACGATGACTGGTTAAAATTTTTGGTGGTTTCTTGTTCAGTCCATAGGCCTACATCATGTGGCAAACCGGTGAGCATGTGGCTCTATTAGTATAGGAGATAACTGAAAGTATATCACACTTTTCATCATAGTGCTTTTACCAATGCATAAAATGCATGGAGAAGTCATTTCGAATGACTGGTCCTCAGTGTTGTGAGAACGATGACTGGTTAAAATTTTTGGTGGTTTCTTGTTCAGTCCATAGGCCTACATCATGTGGCAAACCGGTGAGCATGTGGCTCTATTAGTATAGGAGATACCTGAAAACATATCACACTTTTCATCATAGTGCTTTTACCAATGCATAAAATGCATGGAGAAGTCATTTCGAATGACTGGTCCTCAGTGTTGTGAGAACGATGACTGGTTAAAATTTTTGGTGGTTTCTTGTTCAGTCCATAGGCCTACATCATGTGGCAAACCGGTGAGCATGTGGCTCTATTAGTATAGGAGATACCTGAAAACATATCACACTTTTCATCATAGTGCTTTTACCAATGCATAAAATGCATGGAGAAGTCATTTCGAATGACTGGTCCTCAGTGTTGTGAGAACGATGACTGGTTAAAATTTTTGGTGGTTTCTTGTTCAGTCCATAGGCCTACATCATGTGGCAAACCGGTGAGCATGTGGCTCTATTAGTATAGGAGATACCTGAAAACATATCACACTTTTCATCATAGTGCTTTTACCAATGCATAAAATGCATGGAGAAGTCATTTCGAATGACTGGTCCTCAGTGTTGTGAGAACGATGACTGGTTAAAATTTTTGGTGGTTTCTTGTTCAGTCCATGGGCCTACATCATGTGGCAAACCGGTGAGCATTTGGCTCTATTAGTATAGGAGATACCTGAAAACATATCACACTTTTCATCATAGTGCTTTTACCAATGCATAAAATGCATGGAGAAGTCATTTCGAATGACTGGTCCTCAGTGTTGTGAGAACGATGACTGGTTAAAATTTTTGGTGGTTTCTTGTTCAGTCCATAGGCCTACATCATGTGGCAAACCGGTGAGCATGTGGCTCTATTAGTATAGGAGATACCTGAAAACATATCACACTTTTCATCATAGTGCTTTTACCAATGCATAAAATGCATGGAGAAGTCATTTCGAATGACTGGTCCTCAGTGTTGTGAGAACGATGACTGGTTAAAATTTTTGGTGGTTTCTTGTTCAGTCCATAGGCCTACATCATGTGGCAAACTGGTGAGCATGTGGCTCTATTAGTATAGGAGATACCTGAAAACATATCACACTTTTCATCATAGTGCTTTTACCAATGCATAAAATGCATGGAGAAGTCATTTCGAATGACTGGTCCTCAGTGTTGTGAGAACGATGACTGGTTAAAATTTTTGGTGGTTTCTTGTTCAGTCCATATGCCTACATCATGTGGCAAACCGGTGAGCATGTGGCTCTATTAGTATAGGAGATACCTGAAAACATATCACACTTTTCATCATAGTGCTTTTACCAATGCATAAAATGCATGGAGAAGTCATTTCGAATGACTGGTCCTCAGTGTTGTGAGAACGATGACTGGTTAAAATTTTTGGTGGTTTCTTGTTCAGTCCATATGCCTACATCATGTGGCAAACCGGTGAGCATGTGGCTCTATTAGTATAGGAGATACATGAAAACATATCACACTTTTCATCATAGTGCTTTTACCAAAGCATAAAATGCATGGAGAAGTCATTTCGAATGACTGGTCCTCAGTGTTGTGAGAACGATGACTGGTTAACATTTTTGGTGGTTTCTTGTTCAGTCCATAGGCCTACATCATGTTGCAAACCGGTGAGCATGTGGCTCTATTAGTATAGGAGATACCTGAAAACATATCACACTTTTCATCATAGTGCTTTTACCAATGCAGAAAATGCATGGAGAAGTCATTTCGAATGACTGGTCCTCAGTGTTGTGAGAACGATGACTGGTTAAAATTTTTGGTGGTTTCTTGTTCAGTCCATAGGCCTACATCATGTGGCAAACCGGTGAGCATGTGGCTCTATTAGTATAGGAGATACCTGAAAACATATCACACTTTTCATCATAGTGCTTTTACCAATGCATAAAATGCATGGAGAAGTCATTTCGAATGACTGGTCCTCAGTGTTGTGAGAACGATGACTGGTTAAAATTTTTGGTGGTTTCTTGTTCAGTCCATAGGCCTACATCATGTGGCAAACCGGTGAGCATGTGGCTCTATTAGTATAGGAGATACCTGAAAACATATCACACTTTTCATCATAGTGCTTTTACCAATGCATAAAATGCATGGAGAAGTCATTTCGAATGACTGGTCCTCAGTGTTGTGAGAACGATGACTGGTTAATATTTTGGTGGTTTCTTGTTCAGTCCATAGGCCTACATCATGTGGCAAACCGGTGAGCATGTGGCTCTATTAGTATAGGAGATACCTGAAAACATATCACACTTTTCATCATAGTGCTTTTACCAATGCATAAAATGCATGGAGAAGTCAATTCGAATGACTGGTCCTCAGTGTTGTGAGAACGATGACTGGTTAAAATTTTTGGTGGTTTCTTGTTCAGTCCATGGGCCTACATCATGTGGCAAACCGGTGAGCATGTCACTCTATTAGTATAGGAGATACCTGAAAACATATCACACTTTTCATCATAGTGCTTTTACCAATGCATAAAATGCATGGAGAAGTCATTTCGAATGACTGGTCCTCAGTGTTGTGAGAACGATGACTGGTTAAAAATTTTGGTGGTTTCTTGTTCAGTCCATGGGCCTACATCATGTGGCAAACCGGTGAGCATGTGGCTCTATTAGTATAGGAGATACCTGAAAACATATCACACTTTTCATCATAGTGCTTTTACCAATGCATAAAATGCATGGAGAAGTAATTTCGAATGACTGGTCCTCAGTGTTGTGAGAACGATGACTGGTTAAAATTTTTGGTGGTTTCTTGTTCAGTCCATAGGCCTACATCATGTGGCAAACCGGTGAGCATGTGGCTCTATTAGTATAGGAGATACCTGAAAACATATCACACTTTTCATCATAGTGCTTTTACCAATGCATAAAATGCATGGAGAAGTCATTTCGAATGACTGGTCCTCAGTGTTGTGAGAACGATGACTGGTTAAAATTTTTGGTGGTTTCTTGTTCAGTCCATAGGCCTACATCATGTGGCAAACCGGTGAGCATGTGGCTCTATTAGTATAGGAGATACCTGAAAACATATCACACTTTTCATCATAGTGCTTTTACCAATGCATAAAATGCATGGAGAAGTCATTTCGAATGACTGGTCCTCAGTGTTGTGAGAACGATGACTGGTTAAAATTTTTGGTGGTTTCTTGTTCAGTCCATAGGCCTACATCATGTGGCAAACCGGTGAGAATGTGGCCCTATTAGTATAGGAGATACCTGAAAACATATCACACTTTTCATCATAGTGCTTTTACCAATGCATAAAATGCATGGAGAAGTCATTTCGAATGACTGGTCCTCAGTGTTGTGAGAACGATGACTGGTTAAAATTTTTGGTGGTTTCTTGTTCAGTCCATAGGCCTACATCATGTGGCAAACCGGTGAGCATGTGGCTCTATTAGTATAGGAGATACCTGAAAACATATCACACTTTTCATCATAGTGCTTTTACCAATGCATAAAATGCATGGAGAAGTCATTTCGAATGACTGGTCCTCAGTGTTGTGAGAACGATGACTGGTTAAAATTTTTGGTGGTTTCTTGTTCAGTCCATAGGCCTACATCATGTGGCAAACCGGTGAGCATGTGGCTCTATTAGTATAGGAGATACCTGAAAACATATCACACTTTTCATCATAGTGCTTTTACCAATGCATAAAATGCATGGAGAAGTAATTTCGAATGACTGGTCCTCAGTGTTGTGAGAACGATGACTGGTTAAAATTTTTGGTGGTTTCTTGTTCAGTCCATAGGCCTACATCATGTGGCAAACCGGTGAGCATGTGGCTCTATTAGTATAGGAGATACCTGAAAACATATCACACTTTTCATCATAGTGCTTTTACCAATGCATAAAATGCATGGAGAAGTCATTTCGAATGACTGGTCCTCAGTGTTGTGAGAACGATGACTGGTTAAAATTTTTGGTGGTTTCTTGTTCAGTCCATAGGCCTACATCATGTGGCAAACCGGTGAGCATGTGGCTCTATTAGTATAGGAGATACCTGAAAACATATCACACTTTTCATCATAGTGCTTTTACCAATGCATAAAATGCATGGAGAAGTCATTTCGAATGACTGGTCCTCAGTGTTGTGAGAACGATGACTGGTTAAAATTTTTGGTGGTTTCTTGTTCAGTCCATAGGCCTACATCATGTGGCAAACCGGTGAGAATGTGGCCCTATTAGTATAGGAGATACCTGAAAACATATCACACTTTTCATCATAGTGCTTTTACCAATGCATAAAATGCATGGAGAAGTCATTTCGAATGACTGGTCCTCAGTGTTGTGAGAACGATGACTGGTTAAAATTTTTGGTGGTTTCTTGTTCAGTCCATAGGCCTACATCATGTGGCAAACCGGTGAGCATGTGGCTCTATTAGTATAGGAGATACCTGAAAACATATCACACTTTTCATCATAGTGCTTTTACCAATGCATAAAATGCATGGAGAAGTCATTTCGAATGACTGGTCCTCAGTGTTGTGAGAACGATGACTGGTTAAAATTTTTGGTGGTTTCTTGTTCAGTCCATAGGCCTACATCATGTGGCAAACCGGTGAGCATGTGGCTCTATTAGTATAGGAGATATCTGAAAACATATCACACTTTTCATCATAGTGCTTTTACCAATGCATAAAATGCATGGAGAAGTCATTTCGAATGACTGGTCCTCAGTGTTGTGAGAACGATGACTGGTTAAAATTTTTGGTGGTTTCTTGTTCAGTCCATAGGCCTACATCATGTGGCAAACCGGTGAGCATGTGGCTCTATTAGTATAGGAGATACCTGAAAACATATCACACTTTTCATCATAGTGCTTTTACCAATGCATAAAATGCATGGAGAAGTCATTTCGAATGACTGGTCCTCAGTGTTGTGAGAACGATGACTGGTTAAAATTTTTGGTGGTTTCTTGTTCAGTCCATAGGCCTACATCATGTGGCAAACCGGTGAGCATGTGGCTCTATTAGTATAGGAGATACCTGAAAACATATCACACTTTTCATCATAGTGCTTTTACCAATGCATAAAATGCATGGAGAAGTCATTTCGAATGACTGGTCCTCAGTGTTGTGAGAACGATGACTGGTTAAAATTTTTGGTGGTTTCTTGTTCAGTCCATAGGCCTACATCATGTGGCAAACCGGTGAGCATGTGGCTCTATTAGTATAGGAGATACCTGAAAACATATCACACTTTTCATCATAGTGCTTTTACCAATGCATAAAATGCATGGTGAAGTCATTTCGAATGACTGGTCCTCAGTGTTGTGAGAACGATGACTGGTTAAAATTTTTGGTGGTTTCTTGTTCAGTCCATAGGCCTACATCATGTGGCAAACCGGTGAGTAGAGTTGAGCGACCTTGACCTTTTTAGAGTCGAGCCGGGTTTTGCGAAACCCGACTATGTCCAAAGTCGGGTCGAGTGAAATCGGCCGATTATGACGTAAAGTCGGGATCGACCGAAACACGAAACCCAATGCAAGTCAATGGGGCAGCATAGTCGGCAGTGAGTGGGGGCCAGGAAAACACCTAGAGTACCCATTTTAATGTCAAAACCATCCATTCTTCTTAATGAAGCTTGTCAAGCGTAATTTACCTTATAATAATTGGAAGGCATTTGAAATTGGGGGTCATTTGGCTAAAGTTGTGGGGGGTAGGGCTGGTTCAAGTAATTAGTGGGCCCAGGAAATCTGGACCACGTCACGGCAGTGGAGCAGGGAGAGGTAAGTATTTCAACTTTGCAAGTGCTGTGAACCTGAGCAAGCAGGGGGGGCCCACTCGTTGGCATTGGCACTGGCACAGGGCCCCTCAAAGTACAGCGGTGTGTTTGCACGGCGGGGGCGCCTCCCACCGGCAGCAACACTTTTGCGTACTATGAGAGGCCCTGTGCCAGTGACGTCGCCAACTAGTATTCCTCCCCCCACCTGATGAAGGAACCTGCACTTTCATCTGCACCTTCCTCTTTGTCCCCGTGTAAGGTGGTATGGTATGCGGGAAGAGCAACCTGACTTTCAGCAGGGTCACAATGTTGTTGTGTAGCGTGCACGGGGAATGTTGCGTTATGGGTCAATGTACCAGCAGACTCATCTATCACTGGCTGGGCAATGGGCACGATGAAGTGGAAACACAGATATAGGCCCAAAGAAGAAAGTGGGCTAAATGCAGTTCAAAATTGGTAACACAGGAATAACCAGGGGGCATTGCAGTGGAGGACAACTGGAATGAGAGGCTGACACAGAGAGTAGGGCCAAATCAGTAAGTAGTCGAAATGCAGTTCAAAATTGGCAACCGTAGTAAACAGGCGGCACAGCTTTGTTCAGTGGAGGAGAACAGCAAGGAGTGGCAGACACCGATAGTAGGCCCCAACCCAACTAGTAGGCCAAATGCAGTCTAACATTAACAACTACTTAACGAGAGGCTGAAAATGGAATTTCAGGACAGGAAACCAGGAGAACAGCAAGGAGTGGCAGACACCGATAGTAGGCCCCAAACCAACTAGTACGCCAAATGCAGTTGTTCCATTTAACCACAATTTAATGAGAGCCTGAAGATAGAAGCTCAGGAAAGGCAACCTGGGGAACACCTTGGAGTGTAACACACCATCTCTCTCCACCCCATACCCATTTTGTAGGCCTAATGCTGTGTACTTTTCTACAACTACTAAACGAGAGTCGGAAGACCGAAGCAATGGCAAGGAAACCTGGGGAACACCTTGGAGTGTAACACACCATCTCTCTCCACCCCATACCCAATTTGTAGGCCTAATGCAGCCTACTTTCCGACACCTACTAAACGAGAGCATGAAGATCGAAGCTCATGAAAGGCAACCCGGGGAACACCTTGGAGTGTAACACAACCTCTCTCTACACCACGAAAGGGCTGATTCTTAGGAAGGAAGGCTGTTGTAAATAAGCATTGCGCGTCCGAGGGTGATTATATTCTTATTCGGTATCTACTCACCCTCGGACGCGCCATGCTTCTTGATTTGTAATTAATGTTTATTTGCAATGTGCTTTTGACTTACTCAATTATTTTTTTAATTATTGATTTTATTAAATTAATAGTTTAACATCTTATTGGAAATAATTTAAAGGAGACGCGACAGGACAACACTCGGTGGATGCCATATCTGTGTTAACAACTCCAAAAAACTTTCAGTTAACTTCTTGCAGGAGAAAGAAATTGTAGCTGTTGGACCTTTGTAGTACAGTTCCAGATATTTGTTGTGTGTTTGTTTTGATTGTTAAAATGTCTGCATTTGAGATCTCAACACGATCTTATTTTTTATAATCAAATTAATTTTTTAAATATTTTATTAGGTTGGTTCAAGGGGTACACGGGCCGCAGTAGACAGGTCAGTGGAGGCCTAGTGGAAGGAGGGACCGCAGATGCGCCACTGTTTCACCCATACACAATTAGTAGGCCTAATGCAGCGTAGTTTCCAACAGCTACTAAACGAGAGCCGGAAGATCGAAGCTCAGGAAAGGCAACCTGGGGAACACCTTGGAGTGTAACACAACCTCTCTCTACACCACGGAAGGGCTGATTCTTAGGAAGGAAGGCTGTTTTAAATAAGCATTGCGCGTCCGAGGGTGATTATATTCTTATTCGGTATCTACTCACCCTCGGACGCGCCATGCTTCTTGATTTGTAATTAATGTTTATTTGCAATGTGCTTTTGACTTACTCAATTATTTTTTTAATTATTGATTTTATTAAATTAATAGTTTAACATCTTATTGGAAATAATTTAAAGGAGACGCGACAGGACAACACTCGGTGGATGCCATATCTGTGTTAACAACTCCAAAAAACTTTCAGTTAACTTCTTGCAGGAGAAAGAAATTGTAGCTGTTGGACCTTTGTAGTACAGTTCCAGATATTTGTTGTGTGTTTGTTTTGATTGTTAAAATGTCTGCATTTGAGATCTCAACACGATCTTATTTTTTATAATCAAATTAATTTTTTAAATATTTTATTAGGTTGGTTCAAGGGGTACACGGGCCGCAGTAGACAGGTCAGTGGAGGCCTAGTGGAAGGAGGGACCGCAGATGCGCCACTGTTTCACCCATACACAATTAGTAGGCCTAATGCAGCGTAGTTTCCAACAGCTACTAAACGAGAGCCGGAAGATCGAAGCTCAGGAAAGGCAACCTGGGGAACACCTTGGAGTGTAACACAACCTCTCTCTACACCACGGAAGGGCTGATTCTTAGGAAGGAAGGCTGTTTTAAATAAGCATTGCGCGTCCGAGGGTGATTATATTCTTATTCGGTATCTACTCACCCTCGGACGCGCCATGCTTCTTGATTTGTAATTAATGTTTATTTGCAATGTGCTTTTGACTTACTCAATTATTTTTTTAATTATTGATTTTATTAAATTAATAGTTTAACATCTTATTGGAAATAATTTAAAGGAGACGCGACAGGACAACACTCGGTGGATGCCATATCTGTGTTAACAACTCCAAAAAACTTTCAGTTAACTTCTTGCAGGAGAAAGAAATTGTAGCTGTTGGACCTTTGTAGTACAGTTCCAGATATTTGTTGTGTGTTTGTTTTGATTGTTAAAATGTCTGCATTTGAGATCTCAACACGATCTTATTTTTTATAATCAAATTAATTTTTTAAATATTTTATTAGGTTGGTTCAAGGGGTACACGGGCCGCAGTAGACAGGTCAGTGGAGGCCTAGTGGAAGGAGGGACCGCAGATGCGCCACTGTTTCACCCATACACAATTAGTAGGCCTAATGCAGCGTAGTTTCCAACAG
Source organism: Ranitomeya imitator (assembly GCF_032444005.1). Classification (NCBI taxonomy): domain Eukaryota; kingdom Metazoa; phylum Chordata; class Amphibia; order Anura; family Dendrobatidae; genus Ranitomeya; species Ranitomeya imitator. The sequence goes on from NW_027194845.1 coordinate 29,604, forward strand.
CTACTAAACGAGAGCCGGAAGATCGAAGCTCAGGAAAGGCAACCTGGGGAACACCTTGGAGTGTAACACAACCTCTCTCTACACCACGGAAGGGCTGATTCTTAGGAAGGAAGGCTGTTTTAAATAAGCATTGCGCGTCCGAGGGTGATTATATTCTTATTCGGTATCTACTCACCCTCGGACGCGCCATGCTTCTTGATTTGTAATTAATGTTTATTTGCAATGTGCTTTTGACTTACTCAATTATTTTTTTAATTATTGATTTTATTAAATTAATAGTTTAACATCTTATTGGAAATAATTTAAAGGAGACGCGACAGGACAACACTCGGTGGATGCCATATCTGTGTTAACAACTCCAAAAAACTTTCAGTTAACTTCTTGCAGGAGAAAGAAATTGTAGCTGTTGGACCTTTGTAATACAGGTCCAGATATTTGTTGTGTGTTTGTTTTGATTGTTAAAATGTCTGCATTTGAGATCTCAACACGATCTTATTTTTTATAATCAAATTAATTTTTTTTATATTTAATGATGTTGGTTCAAGGGGTACACGGGCAGCAATAGACAGGTCAGTGGAGGCCTAGTGACGGAGTGACGGCAGACAGGCATCAAAGGCCTAACATTGGGCTGGCTGTAGGCAAGTTAAAATTGGTTCCAGGGGAACACGGCCATCAGTGGCCTGGTCAGTGTAGTTGTAGTTGAAAGAACGGGACGCAGACAGGCTTCGAAGGCCTAACATAATAACATAGGGCTGGCTGTAGGCAAGTTAAAATTGGTTCCAGGGGAACACGGCCATCAGTGGCCTGGTCAGTGTAGTTGTAGTTGAAAGAACGGGACGCAGACAGGCTTCGAAGGCCTAACATAACAAACTTGGGCTGGCTGTAGGCACTTTTAAATTGGTTCCAGGGGTACACGGGCAGCAGTGTATGGTCAGTGGAAGTCTAGAGGAAGGAGTGACCGCAGACAGGCTTCCAAGGCCTAACATAACAAACTTGGGCTGGCTGTAGGCACTTTTAAATTGGTTCCAGGGGTACACGGGCAGCAGTGGTCTGGTCAGTGGAAGTCTAGTGGAAGGAGTGACCGCAGACAGGCTTCCAAGGCCTAACATAACAAACTTGGGCTGGCTGTAGGCACTTTTAAATTGGTTCCAGGGGTACACGGGCAGCAGTGGTCTGGTCTGTGGAAGTCTAGTGGAAGGAGTGACCGCAGACAGGCTTCAAAGGCCTAACATAACAAACTTGGGCTGGCTGTAGGCACTTTTAAATTGGTTCCAGGGGTACACGGGCAGCAGTGGTCTGGTCTGTGGAAGTCTAGTGGAAGGAGTGACCGCAGACAGGCTTCGAAGGCCTAACATAACAAACTTGGGCTGGCTGTAGGCACTTTTAAATTGGTTCCAGGGGTACACGGGCAGCAGTGGTCTGGTCAGTGGAAGTCTAGTGGAAGGAGTGACCGCAGACAGGCTTCCAAGGCCTAACATTACAAACTTGGGCTGGCTGTAGGCACTTTTAAATTGGTTCCAGGGGTACACGGGCAGCAGTGGTCTGGTCTGTGGAAGTCTAGTGGAAGGAGTGACTGCAGACAGGCTTCGAAGGCCTAACATAACAAACTTGGGCTGGCTGTAGGCACTTTTAAATTGGTTCCAGGGGTACACGGGCAGCAGTGGTCTGGTCAGTGGAAGTCTAGTGGAAGGAGTGACCGCAGACAGGCTTCCAAGGCCTAACATAACAAACTTGGGCTGGCTGTAGGCACTTTTAAATTGGTTCCAGGGGTACACGGGCAGCAGTGGTCTGGTCTGTGGAAGTCTAGTGGAAGGAGTGACCGCAGACAGGCTTCGAAGGCCTAACATAATAAACTTGGGCTGGCTGTAGGCACTTTTAAATTGGTTCCAGGGGTACACGGGCAGCAGTGGTCTGGTCAGTGGAAGTCTAGTGGAAGGAGTGACCGCAGACAGGCTTCAAAGGCCTAACATAACAAACTTGGGCTGGCTGTAGGCACTTTTAAATTGGTTGCAGGGGTACACGGGCAGCAGTGGTCTGGTCAGTGGAAGTCTAGTGGAAGGAGTGACCGCAGACAGGCTTCGAAGGCCTAACATAACAAAATTGGGCTGGCTGTAGGCACTTTTAAATTGGTTCCAGGGGTACATGGGCAGCAGTGTATGGTCAGTGGAAGTCTAGTGGAAGGAGTGACGGCAGACAGTCTTCGAAGGCCTAACATAACAAAATTGGGCTGACTGTAGGCACTTTTAAATTGGTTCCAGGGTAACACGGCCAGCAGTGGCCTGGTCAGTGTAGTAGTTGTAGAAAGAAGGGACCGCAGACAGGCTTCGAAGGCCTAACATAACAAAAATGTCAAAACAATGGTATTGTCAGTGCCAGGCATTGAAGGATGTCAGCGCCTAGACTACACATTGGTGAAGCTGTGAGAGATAATTTTGCTAGTGGTAGAGCACTGTTTGAGCTGGGGGGGGGGAACTGTCTTGTGGCCGGCGGTACAGGCACAGGGCCCCTCATATTACAACGGTGTGTCTGACGTTGGGTGCGCACCACCACCGCCAGAGACACTTTATTGTACTATGAGGGACCCAGTGGCAGTGCCGTCGACCAAAAGCGGCCACACCCACCTCTTCAGACAAACAGCACTCTCAAGGGTCCAAGCGCAAAGTGGCGATAGCACGGCCCCGTGTGGGGAGTTTGGCCATTTCGTGAGGTGGAAACATGTCGTATGCTGGACAATCAGGTGAAGAAAATTACGAGATTGGAAAAGTCATTCAGAATAGTCCACAGGCAAGACCTTTTCATAGGAAAGCTAGGTGTCAGCCGGGCAGGGTGGGGCAAAAGATTTTGAAATCCAGTTGTGGTTCATTTTAATGAAGGTTAGATCATCTACATTTTGGGTAGCCAGACGAGTCCTTTTTTCTGTTAGTATTGAACCTGCAGCACTGAATACTCTTTCTGATAGGACACTAGCTGCCGGGCAAGCAAGCTCCTGCAATGCATATTCTGCCAATTCTGGCCAGGTGTCTAATTTGGATGCCCAGTAATCAAATGGGAATGACGGTTGAGGGAGAACGTCGATAAGGGATGAAAAATAGTTTGTAACCATACTGGACAAATGTTGTCTCCTGTCACTTTGAATTGATGCTGCAGTACCTGTCCTGTCTGCGGTCATAGAAAAATCACTCCACAACCTGGTCAGAAAACCCCTCTGGCCAACGCCACTTCTGATTTCTGCCCCTCTAACACCTCTGGTCTGCTGGCCCCTGGAGCTCGTGTGAGAACGATCACGGGCGCTGTGTGCAGGGAATGCCAGAAGCAAACGGTCAACAAGAGTTGATTGTTTTGTTGCTAATATTAGTTCCAAGTTCTCATGTGGCATAATATTTTGCAATTTGCCTTTATAGCGAGGATCAAGGAGGCAGGCCAACCAGTAATCGTCATCGTTCATCATTTTTGTAATGCGTGTGTCCCTTTTGAGGATACGCAAGGCATAATCCGCCATGTGGGCCAAAGTTCCCGTTGTCAAATCTGCGGTTGTGCTTGGTTGAGGGGCAGTTGCAGGCAAATCTACGTCACTTGTGTCCCTCAAAAAACCAGAACCCGGCCTTGCCACTCCACCAATTTCCCGTGCCCCCGGGAAAGCTTCCTCATTAAAAATATACTCATCCCCATCATCCTCCTCATCCTCCACCTCCTCTTCGCCCGGTACCTCGTCATGTACACTGCCCTGACCAGACAATCGCTGACTGTCATCAAGGCTTTCCTCTTCCTCTGGTGCAGACGCCTGATCCTTTATGTGCGTCAAACTTTGCATCAGCAGACGCATTAGGGGGATGCTCATGCTTATTATGGCGTTGTCTGCACTAACCAGCCGTGTGCATTCCTCAAAACACTGAAGGACTTGACACATGTCTTGAATCTTCGACCACTGCACACCTGACAACTCCATGTCTGCCATCCTACTGCCTGCCCGTGTATGTGTATCCTCCCACAAAAACATAACAGCCCGCCTCTGTTCGCACAGTCTCTGAAGCATGTGCAGTGTTGAGTTCCACCTTGTTGCAACGTCTATGATTAGGCGATGCTGGGGAAGGTTCAAAGAACGCTGATAGGTCTGCATACGGCTGGAGTGTACAGGCGAACGGCGGATATGTGCGCAAAGTCCACGCACTTTGAGGAGCAGGTCGGATAACCCCGGATAACTTTTCAGGAAGCACTGCACCACCAGGTTTAAGGTGTGAGCCAGGCAAGGAATGTGTTTCAGTTGGGAAAGGGAGATGGCAGCCATGAAATTCCTTCCGTTATCACTCACTACCTTGCCTGCCTCAAGATCTACAGTGCCCAGCCACGACTGCGTTTCTTGCTGCAAGAACTCGGACAGAACTTCCGCGGTGTGTCTATTGTCGCCCAAACACTTCATAGCCAATACAGCCTGCTGACGTTTGCCAGTAGCTGCCCCATAATGGGAGACCTGGTGTGCAACAGTGGCAGGTGCGGATGGAGTGTTTGTGCGACTGCGGTCTGTGGACGAGCTCTTGCTTCTGCAGGAGGACGAGGAGGAGGAGGAGGAGGAGGGGGTGCGAACGGCTACAGACAACTGTTTACTAGACCGTGGGCTAGGCAGAACTGTCCCAAACTTGCTGTCCCCTGTGGACCCTGAATCCACCACATTTACCCAGTGTGCCGTGATGGACACGTAACGTCCCTGGCCATGCCTACTGGTCCATGCATCTGTTGTCAGGTGCACCTTTGTGCTCACAGATTGCCTGAGTGCATGGACGATGCGCTCTTTAACATGCTGGTGGAGGGCTGGGATGGCTTTTCTGGAAAAAAAGTGTCGACTGGGTAGCTCGTAGCGTGGTACAGCGTAGTCCATCAGGTCTTTGAAAGCTTCGCTTTCAACTAACCGGTAGGGCATCATCTCTAACGAGATTAGTCTAGCTATGTGGGCGTTCAAACCCTGTGTACACGGATGCGAGGCTAAGTATTTCCTTTTTCTAACCATAGTCTCATGTAGGGTGAGCTGGACTGGAGAGCTGGAGATCGTGGAACTAGCGGGGGTGCCGGTGGACATGGCAGACTGAGAGACGGTGGGAGATAGTATTGTTGCCGCCGGTGCCCTAGATGCAGTGTTTCCTACTACGAAACTGGTGATTCCCTGACCCTGACTGCTTTGGCCTGGCAAAGATACCTGCACAGATACAGCAGGTGGTGCGCTAAATGGTGGTCCTACACTGCCGGAAGGGATGTTGCGTTGATGACTAGCTTCATTGGCCGAGGGTGCAACAACCTTAAGGGACGTTTGGTAGTTAGTCCAAGCTTTCAAATGCATGGTGGTTAAATGTCTATGCATGCAACTAGTATTGAGACTTTTCAGATTCTGACCTCTGCTTAAGGAAGTAGAACATTTTTGACAGATGACTTTGCGCTGATCAATTGGATGTTGTTTAAAAAAATGCCAGACTGCACTCTTTCTAGCATCGGATACCTTTTCAGGCATTGCAGACTGAGCTTTAACCGGATGGCCACGCTGTCCTCCACCAGGTTTTGGCTTTGCCACGCGTTTTGGGCAAGATACGGGCCCGGCAGATGGAACCTGTGGCGATGTTGATGCCTGCTGCGGCCCCTCCTCCTCCTCTGCTTCAGAACTGCTGCCGCCTGCACCCTGTTCCCCCAATGGCTGCCAATCGGGGTCAAGAACTGGGTCATCTAATAACTCTTCTTGTACCTCCTGCGCAACTTCGTCTGTGTCACCGTGTCGTTCGGTGGTATAGCGTTCGTGATGGGGCAACATAGTCTCATCAGGGTCTGATTCTTGATCAGCACCCTGCGAGGGCAATGTTGTGGTCTGAGTCAAAGGACCAGCATAGTAGTCTGGCTGTGGCTGTGCGTCAGTGCACTCCATGTCAGATTCAACTTGTAATGGGCATGGACTGTTAACTGCTTCACTTTCTAAGCCAGGGACGGTATGTGTAAAGAGCTCCATGGAGTAACCCGTTGTGTCGCCTGCTGCATTCTTCTCTGTTGTTGTTTTTGCTGAAGAGGACAAGGAAGTGACTTGTCCCTGACCGTGAACATCCACTAACGATGCGCTGCTTTTACTTTTACCAGTTTCACGAGAGGAGGCAAAAGAGCTAGAGGCTGAGTCAGCAAGATAAGCCAAAACTTGCTCTTGCTGCTCCGGCTTTAAAAGCGGTTTTCCTAATCCCAGAAAAGGGAGCGTTCGAGGCCTTGTGTAGCCGGACGACGAACCTGGCTCCACAGCTCCAGACTTAGGTGCAATATTTTTTTCCCCACGACCACTTGATGCTCCACCACTACCACTACCCTCATTACCAGCTGACAATGAACGCCCCCGGCCACGACCTCTTCCACTAGACTTCCTCATTGTTTTAAAAACGTAACCAAACTAACGTTATTTGTTGCAGTCACACAACTTACACGGTGAGCTATAACTTCAGTATGATTTAGCTACCCCTTTACAGGTTGGTGAGACCACAGCGAAAATCAGGCCCAATGTTACACACTCTTTTTTTGGTGGCTGCAAATTAGAGAGATGCCCCACACGCAGGACTGTCACTGAAGCACAAATGTTAATATTAATGTCACACTATTATTTTTTTTTTATTTTTATTTTTTTCAGGAACACTTTAGAAACCCCCCCAAAAAAAAAATAGATTTTTGCAGGGAGAATTTAGAAAACAAATGTAACAAACTATATGCTTTCTATGGGCCACTGAGTGAGAGATGACGCACACAGGAATCAGGAGTGGCACACAAGCCCAGAGGCCAATATTTTTCTACCAATGATTGATGTAGTTATTTTCTCTGGTAGATTTTGGAACCCAAATCAAGGAAAAAAAATATAGGCTTTCTATGGACCACAATTGGAGAGAGAGAGAGAGAGAGAGAGATGGCACACCCAGGAGTCAAGACTGGCACACAAGCAGAAAGGCCAATATTAATCTCCCACTGTTTTTTTTGTTTGTTTTTTTTTTTGTTTTTTCAGGGAGACTTTAGAAAAAAAAATAATAAAAAAAATATGATTTTATCAGGAAGAATTTAGAAACCAAATAAAATAAAATGATTTTTTCAGGGAGAATTTATAAAACAAATAAAAACAAAAATAGGCGTTCTATGACCCACTGACTGAGAGATGACGCACACAGGAGTCAGGAGTGGCACACAAGCCCAGAGGCCAATATTTTTCTACCAATGATTGATGTAGTTATTTTCTCTGGTAGATTTTGGAACCCAAATCAAGGAAAAAAAATATAGGCTTTCTATGGACCACAATTGGAGAGAGAGAGAGAGAGAGAGAGAGATGGCACACCCAGGAGTCAAGACTGGCACACAAGCAGAAAGGCCAATATTAATCTCCCACTGTTTTTTTTGGTTGTTTTTTTTTTTTTTTTTTCAGGGAGACTTTAGAAAAAAAAATAATAAAAAAAATATGATTTTATCAGGAAGAATTTAGAAACCAAATAAAATAAAATGATTTTTTCAGGGAGAATTGATAAAACAAATAAAAACAAAAATAGGCGTTCTATGGCCCACTGACTGAGAGATGACGCACACAGGAGTCAGGAGTGGCACACAAGCCCAGAGGCCAATATTTTTCTACCAATGATTGATGTAGTTATTTTCTCTGGTAGATTTTGGAACCCAAATCAAGGAAAAAAAATATAGGCTTTCTATGGACCACAATTGGAGAGAGAGAGAGAGAGAGAGAGAGATGGCACACCCAGGAGTCAAGACTGGCACACAAGCAGAAAGGCCAATATTAATCTCCCACTGTTTTTTTTGGTTGTTTTTTTTTTTTTTTTTTCAGGGAGACTTTAGAAAAAAAAATAATAAAAAAAATATGATTTTATCAGGAAGAATTTAGAAACCAAATAAAATAAAATGATTTTTTCAGGGAGAATTTATAAAACAAATAAAACCAAAAATAGGCGTTCTATGGCCCACTGACTGAGAGATGACGCACCCAGGAGTCAAGACTGGCACACAAGCAGAAAGGCCAATATTAATCTCCCACTGTTTTTTTTTTTTTTTTCAGGGAGACTTTAGAAAAAAAAATAATAAAAAAAATATGATTTTATCAGGAAGAATTTAGAAACCAAATAAAATAAAATGATTTTTTCAGGGAGAATTTAGAAAACAAATAAAACCAAAAATAGGCGTTCTATGGCCCACTGACTGAGAGAGAGAGAGAGATGGCACGCTTAGTACTGGCACACAAGCCCAAAGGGCAATATTAATCTCCCTTTTTTTTTCAGGGAGAATTTCTAAAACCCAAAAAAAAAAAAAAAATAGGCTTTCTATGGCCCACTATTTGTGAGAGAGATAGGACGCTCAGGACTGGCACAGATGGCACGCTCAGAACTGGCACAGAAGCCCAGAGGCCAATATTAATCTCCCTTTTTTTCTGGGAGAATTTATAAAACCAAAAAAATATTTAAATAGGCTTTCTATGGCCCACTATTTGTGAGAGAGATGGCACGCTCAGGACTGGCACAGATGGCACGCTCACAACTGGCACACAAGCCCAGAGGCCAATATTAATCTCCCTTTTTTTCAGGGAAAATTTATAAAACCAAAAAAAAAATTAAATAGGCTTTCTATGGCCCACTATTTGTGAGAGAGATGGCACGCTCAGGACTGGCGCAGATGGCACGCTCACAACTGGCACACAAGCCCAGAGGCCAATATTAATCTCCCTTTTTTCAGGGAAAATTTATAAAACCAAAAAAAAAATTAAATAGGCTTTCTATGGCCCACTATTTGTGAGAGAGATGGCACGCTCAGGACTGGCACAGATGGCACGCTCACAACTGGCACACAACCCCAGAGGCCAATATTAATCTCCCTTTTTTTCAGGGAGAATTTATAAAACCAAAAAAAAAAATTAAATAGGCTTTCTATGGCCCACTATTTGTGAGAGAGATGGCACGCTCAGGGCTGGCACAGATGGCACGCTCACAACTGGCACACAAGCCCAGAGGCCAATATTAATCTCCCTTTTTTCAGGGAAAATTTATAAAACCAAAAAAAAAATTAAATAGGCTTTCTATGGCCCACTATTTGTGAGAGAGATGGCATGCTCAGGACTGGCACAGATGGCACGCTCACAACTGGCACACAAGCCCAGAGGCCAATATTAATCTCCCTTTTTTTCAGGGAGAATTTATAAAACCAAAAAAAAAATTAAATAGGCTTTCTATGGCCCACTATTTGTGAGAGAGATGGCACGCTCAGGGCTGGCACAGATGGCACGCTCAGGACTGGCACACAAGCCCAGAGGCCAATATTAATCTCCCTTTTTTTCAGGGAGAATTTATAAAACCCCAAAAAAAATAAAATAGGCTTTCTATGGCCCACTATTTGTGAGAGAGATGGCACACTCAGGACTGGCACACAAGCCCAAAGGCCAATATTAATCTCCCACTGTATTTTTATCAGGGAGAATTTATACACCCCACAAAAAAAAATACAGAAAAATGAAAAGGCTTTCTATGGCCCACTATGTGAGAGAGATGGCACACACAGGGATGGCACTCTAGCAGAAATGCCAAATTGCCAATCTTAATCTCCCACCAAAAAAAAAAAAAAACAGGGAATGTCCTACAATTACTATCTCCCTGCCTGCAGTAATCTCAGCCAGGTATGGCAGGCAGCTACTATCTCCCTGCCTGCAGTAATCTCAGCCAGGTATGGCAGGCAGCAATAAGGAGTGGACTGATGCACAAATTAAATAAAAAGTGTGGACAAACAAAAAAGATAGCTGTGCAGAAAGGAAGGAACAAGAGGATTTGTGCTTTGAAAAAAGCAGTTGGTTTGCACAGCGGCGTACACACAGCAATGCAGCTATCAGGGAGCCTTCTAGGGCAGCCCAATGAGCTACAGTGCTGAGGGGAAAAAAAAAAAAAAAACTTCCACTGTCCCTGCACACCGAGGGTGGTGTTGGACAGTGCAAATCGCTGCAGCACAAGCGGTTTTGTGGTTAATGGACCCTGCCTAACGCTATCCCTGCTTCTGACAAAGCGGCAGCAACCTCTCCCTAAGCTCAGATCAGCAGCAGTAAGATGGCGGTCGGCGGGAACGCCTCTTTATAGCCCCTGTGACGTCGCAGACAGCAAGCCAATCACTGCAATGCCCTTCTCTAAGATGGTGGGGACCAGGACCTATGTCATCACGCTGCCCACACTCTGCGTTTACCTTCATTGGCTGAGAAATGGCGCTTTTCGCGTCATTGAAACGCGACTTTGGCGCGAAAGTCGCGTACCGCATGGCCGACCCCGCACAGGGGTCGGATCGGGTTTCATGAAACCCCGACTTAGCCAAAAGTCGGCGACTTTTGAAAATGTTCGACCCGTTTCGCTCAACCCTACCGGTGAGCATGTGGCTCTATTAGTATAGGAGATACCTGAAAACATATCACACTTTTCATCATAGTGCTTTTACCAATGCATAAAATGCATGGAGAAGTCATTTCGAATGACTGGTCCTCAGTGTTGTGAGAACGATGACTGGTTAAAATTTTTGGTGGTTTCTTGTTCAGTCCATAGGCCTACATCATGTGGCAAACCGGTGAGCATGTGGCTCTATTAGTATAGGAGATACCTGAAAACATATCACACTTTTCATCATAATGCTTTTACCAATGCATAAAATGCATGGAGAAGTCATTTCGAATGACTGGTCCTCAGTGTTGTGAGAACGATGACTGGTTAAAATTTTTGGTGGTTTCTTGTTCAGTCCATAGGCCTACATCATGTGGCAAACCGGTGAGCATGTGGCTCTATTAGTATAGGAGATACCTGAAAACATATCTCACTTTTCATCATAGTGCTTTTACCAATGCATAAAATGCATGGAGAAGTCATTTCGAATGACTGGTCCTCAGTGTTGTGAGAACGATGACTGGTTAAAATTTTTGGTGGTTTCTTGTTCAGTCCATAGGCCTACATCATGTAGCAAACCGGTGAGCATGTGGCTCTATTAGTATAGGAGATACCTGAAAACATATCACACTTTTCATCATAGTGCTTTTACCAATGCATAAAATGCATGGAGAAGTCATTTCGAATGACTGGTCCTCAGTGTTGTGAGAACGATGACTGGTTAAAATTTTTGGTGGTTTCTTGTTCAGTCCATAGGCCTACATCATGTGGCAAACCGGTGAGCATGTGGCTCTATTAGTATAGGAGATACCTGAAAACATATCACACTTTTCATCATAGTGCTTTTACCAATGCATAAAATGCATGGAGAAATCATTTCGAATGACTGGTCCTCAGTGTTGTGAGAACGATGACTGGTTAAAATTTTTGGTGGTTTCTTGTTCAGTCCATGTAGGCCTACATCATGTGGCAAACCGGTGAGCATGTGGCTCTATTAGTATAGGAGATACCTGAAAACATATCACACTTTTCATCATAGTGCTTTTACCAATGCATAAAATGCATGGAGAAGTCATTTCGAATGACTGGTCCTCAATGTTGTGAGAACGATGACTGGTTAAAATTTTGGTGGTTTCTTGTTCAGTCCATAGGCCTACATCATGTGGCAAACCGGTGAGCATGTGGCTCTATTAGTATAGGAGATACCTGAAAACATATCACACTTTTCATCATAGTGCTTTTACCAATGCATAAAATGCATGGAGAAGTCAATTCGAATGACTGGTCCTCAGTGTTGTGAGAACGATGACTGGTTAACATTTTTGGTGGTTTCTTGTTCAGTCCATGGGCCTACATCATGTGGCAAACCGGTGAGCATGTGACTCTATTAGTATAGGAGATACCTGAAAACATATCACACTTTTCATCATAGTGCTTTTACCAATGCATAAAATGCATGGAGAAGTCATTTCGAATGACTGGTCCTCAGTGTTGTGAGAACGATGACTGGTTAAAATTTTTGGTGGTTTCTTGTTCAGTCCATGGGCCTACATCATGTGGCAAACCGGTGAGCATGTGGCTCTATTAGTATAGGAGATAACTGAAAACATATCACACTTTTCATCATAGTGCTTTTACCAATGCATAAAATGCATGGAGAAGTCATTTCGAATGACTGGTCCTCAGTGTTGTGAGAACGATGACTGGTTAAAATTTTTGGTGGTTTCTTGTTCAGTCCATAGGCCTACATCATGTGGCAAACCGGTGAGCATGTGGCTCTATTAGTATAGGAGATACCTGAAAACATATCACACTTTTCATCATAGTGCTTTTACCAATGCATAAAATGCATGGAGAAGTCATTTCGAATGACTGGTCCTCAGTGTTGTGAGAACGATGACTGGTTAAAATTTTTGGTGGTTTCTTGTTCAGTCCATAGGCCTACATCATGTGGCAAACCGGTGAGCATGTGGCTCTATTAGTATAGGAGATACCTGAAAACATATCACACTTTTCATCACAGTGCTTTTACCAATGCATAAAATGCATGGAGAAGTCATTTCGAATGACTGGTCCTCAGTGTTGTGAGAACGATGACTGGTTAAAATTTTTGGTGGTTTCTTGTTCAGTCCATAGGCCTACATCATGTGGCAAACCGGTGAGCATGTGGCTCTATTAGTATAGGAGATAACTGAAAGTATATCACACTTTTCATCATAGTGCTTTTACCAATGCATAAAATGCATGGAGAAGTCATTTCGAATGACTGGTCCTCAGTGTTGTGAGAACGATGACTGGTTAAAATTTTTGGTGGTTTCTTGTTCAGTCCATAGGCCTACATCATGTGGCAAACCGGTGAGCATGTGGCTCTATTAGTATAGGAGATACCTGAAAACATATCACACTTTTCATCACAGTGCTTTTACCAATGCATAAAATGCATGGAGAAGTCATTTCGAATGACTGGTCCTCAGTGTTGTGAGAACGATGACTGGTTAAAATTTTTGGTGGTTTCTTGTTCAGTCCATAGGCCTACATCATGTGGCAAACCGGTGAGCATGTGGCTCTATTAGTATAGGAGATAACTGAAAGTATATCACACTTTTCATCATAGTGCTTTTACCAATGCATAAAATGCATGGAGAAGTCATTTCGAATGACTGGTCCTCAGTGTTGTGAGAACGATGACTGGTTAAAATTTTTGGTGGTTTCTTGTTCAGTCCATAGGCCTACATCATGTGGCAAACCGGTGAGCATGTGGCTCTATTAGTATAGGAGATACCTGAAAACATATCACACTTTTCATCATAGTGCTTTTACCAATGCATAAAATGCATGGAGAAGTCATTTCGAATGACTGGTCCTCAGTGTTGTGAGAACGATGACTGGTTAAAATTTTTGGTGGTTTCTTGTTCAGTCCATAGGCCTACATCATGTGGCAAACCGGTGAGCATGTGGCTCTATTAGTATAGGAGATACCTGAAAACATATCACACTTTTCATCATAGTGCTTTTACCAATGCATAAAATGCATGGAGAAGTCATTTCGAATGACTGGTCCTCAGTGTTGTGAGAACGATGACTGGTTAAAATTTTTGGTGGTTTCTTGTTCAGTCCATAGGCCTACATCATGTGGCAAACCGGTGAGCATGTGGCTCTATTAGTATAGGAGATACCTGAAAACATATCACACTTTTCATCATAGTGCTTTTACCAATGCATAAAATGCATGGAGAAGTCATTTCGAATGACTGGTCCTCAGTGTTGTGAGAACGATGACTGGTTAAAATTTTTGGTGGTTTCTTGTTCAGTCCATAGGCCTACATCATGTGGCAAACCGGTGAGCATGTGGCTCTATTAGTATAGGAGATAACTGAAAGTATATCACACTTTTCATCATAGTGCTTTTACCAATGCATAAAATGCATGGAGAAGTCATTTCGAATGACTGGTCCTCAGTGTTGTGAGAACGATGACTGGTTAAAATTTTTGGTGGTTTCTTGTTCAGTCCATAGGCCTACATCATGTGGCAAACCGGTGAGCATGTGGCTCTATTAGTATAGGAGATACCTGAAAACATATCACACTTTTCATCATAGTGCTTTTACCAATGCATAAAATGCATGGAGAAGTCATTTCGAATGACTGGTCCTCAGTGTTGTGAGAACGATGACTGGTTAAAATTTTTGGTGGTTTCTTGTTCAGTCCATAGGCCTACATCATGTGGCAAACCGGTGAGCATGTGGCTCTATTAGTATAGGAGATACCTGAAAACATATCACACTTTTCATCATAGTGCTTTTACCAATGCATAAAATGCATGGAGAAGTCATTTCGAATGACTGGTCCTCAGTGTTGTGAGAACGATGACTGGTTAAAATTTTTGGTGGTTTCTTGTTCAGTCCATAGGCCTACATCATGTGGCAAACCGGTGAGCATGTGGCTCTATTAGTATGGGAGATACCTGAAAACATATCACACTTTTCATCATAGTGCTTTTACCAATGCATAAAATGCATGGAGAAGTCATTTCGAATGACTGGTCCTCAGTGTTGTGAGAACGATGACTGGTTAAAATTTTTGGTGGTTTCTTGTTCAGTCCATGGGCCTACATCATGTGGCAAACCGGTGAGCATGTGGCTCTATTAGTATAGGAGATACCTGAAAACATATCACACTTTTCATCATAGTGCTTTTACCAATGCATAAAATGCATGGAGAAGTCATTTCGAATGACTGGTCCTCAGTGTTGTGAGAACGATGACTGGTTAAAATTTTTGGTGGTTTCTTGTTCAGTCCATAGGCCTACATCATGTGGCAAACCGGTGAGCATGTGGCTCTATTAGTATAGGAGATACCTGAAAACATATCACACTTTTCATCATAGTGCTTTTACCAATGCATAAAATGCATGGAGAAGTCATTTCGAATGACTGGTCCTCAGTGTTGTGAGAACGATGACTGGTTAAAATTTTTGGTGGTTTCTTGTTCAGTCCATAGGCCTACATCATGTGGCAAACTGGTGAGCATGTGGCTCTATTAGTATAGGAGATACCTGAAAACATATCACACTTTTCATCATAGTGCTTTTACCAATGCATAAAATGCATGGAGAAGTCATTTAGAATGACTGGTCCTCAGTGTTGTGAGAACGATGACTGGTTAAAATTTTTGGTGGTTTCTTGTTCAGTCCATATGCCTACATCATGTGGCAAACCGGTGAGCATGTGGCTCTATTAGTATAGGAGATACCTGAAAACATATCACACTTTTCATCATAGTGCTTTTACCAATGCATAAAATGCATGGAGAAGTCATTTCGAATGACTGGTCCTCAGTGTTGAGAGAACGATGACTGGTTAAAATTTTTGGTGGTTTCTTGTTCAGTCCATAGGCCTACATCATGTGGCAAACCGGTGAGCATGTGGCTCTATTAGTATAGGAGATACATGAAAACATATCACACTTTTCATCATAGTGCTTTTACCAATGCATAAAATGCATGGAGAAGTCATTTCGAATGACTGGTCCTCAGTGTTGTGAGAACGATGACTGGTTAAAATTTTTGGTGGTTTCTTGTTCAGTCCATAGGCCTACATCATGTGGCAAACCGGTGAGCATGTGGCTCTATTAGTATAGGAGATACCTGAAAACATATCACACTTTTCATCATAGTGCTTTTACCAATGCATAAAATGCATGGAGAAGTCATTTCGAATGACTGGTCCTCAGTGTTGTGAGAACGATGACTGGTTAAAATTTTTGGTGGTTTCTTGTTCAGTCCATAGGCCTACATCATGTGGCAAACCGGTGAGCATGTGGCTCTATTAGTATAGGAGATACCTGAAAACATATCACACTTTTCATCATAGTGCTTTTACCAATGCATAAAATGCATGGAGAAGTCATTTCGAATGACTGGTCCTCAGTGTTGTGAGAACGATGACTGGTTAAAATTTTTGGTGGTTTCTTGTTCAGTCCATAGGCCTACATCATGTGGCAAACCGGTGAGCATGTGGCTCTATTAGTATAGGAGATACCTGAAAACATATCACACTTTTCATCATAGTGCTTTTACCAATGCATAAAATGCATGGAGAAGTCATTTCGAATGACTGGTCCTCAGTGTTGTGAGAACGATGACTGGTTAAAATTTTGGTGGTTTCTTGTTCAGTCCATAGGCCTACATCATGTGGCAAACCGGTGAGCATGTGGCTCTATTAGTATAGGAGATACCTGAAAACATCACACTTTTCATCATAGTGCTTTTACCAATGCATAAAATGCATGGAGAAGTCAATTCGAATGACTGGTCCTCAGTGTTGTGAGAACGATGACTGGTTAAAATTTTTGGTGGTTTCTTGTTCAGTCCATGGGCCTACATCATGTGGCAAACCGGTGAGCATGTGACTCTATTAGTATAGGAGATACCTGAAAACATATCACACTTTTCATCATAGTGCTTTTACCAATGCATAAAATGCATGGAGAAGTCATTTCGAATGACTGGTCCTCAGTGTTGTGAGAACGATGACTGGTTAAAATTTTTGGTGGTTTCTTGTTCAGTCCATGGGCCTACATCATGTGGCAAACCGGTGAGCATGTGGCTCTATTAGTATAGGAGATACCTGAAAACATATCACACTTTTCATCATAGTGCTTTTACCAATGCATAAAATGCATGGAGAAGTCATTTCGAATGACTGGTCCTCAGTGTTGTGAGAACGATGACTGGTTAAAATTTTTGGTGGTTTCTTGTTCAGTCCATAGGCCTACATCATGTGGCAAACCGGTGAGCATGTGGCTCTATTAGTATAGGAGATACCTGAAAACATATCACACTTTTCATCATAGTGCTTTTACCAATGCATAAAATGCATGGAGAAGTCATTTCGAATGACTGGTCCTCAGTGTTGTGAGAACGATGACTGGTTAAAATTTTTGGTGGTTTCTTGTTCAGTCCATAGGCCTACATCATGTGGCAAACCGGTGAGCATGTGGCTCTATTAGTATAGGAGATACCTGAAAACATATCACACTTTTCATCATAGTGCTTTTACCAATGCATAAAATGCATGGAGAAGTCATTTCGAATGACTGGTCCTCAGTGTTGTGAGAACGATGACTGGTTAAAATTTTTGGTGGTTTCTTGTTCAGTCCATAGGCCTACATCATGTGGCAAACCGGTGAGAATGTGGCTCTATTAGTATAGGAGATACCTGAAAACATATCACACTTTTCATCATAGTGCTTTTACCAATGCATAAAATGCATGGAGAAGTCATTTCGAATGACTGGTCCTCAGTGTTGTGAGAACGATGACTGGTTAAAGTTTTTGGTGGTTTCTTGTTCAGTCCATAGGCCTACATCATGTGGCAAACCGGTGAGCATGTGGCTCTATTAGTATAGGAGATACCTGAAAACATATCACACTTTTCATCATAGTGCTTTTACCAATGCATAAAATGCATGGAGAAGTCATTTCGAATGACTAGTCCTCAGTGTTGTGAGTACGATGACTGGTTAAAATTTTTGGTGGTTTCTTGTTCAGTCCATAGGCCTACATCATGTGGCAAACCGGTGAGCATGTGGCTCTATTAGTATAGGAGATACCTGAAAACATATCACACTTTTCATCATAGTGCTTTTACCAATGCATAAAATGCATGGTGAAGTCATTTCGAATGACTGGTCCTCAGTGTTGTGAGAACGATGACTGGTTAAAATTTTTGGTGGTTTCTTGTTCAGTCCATAGGCCTACATCATGTGGCAAACCGGTGAGCATGTGGCTCTATTAGTATAGGAGATACCTGAAAACATATCACACTTTTCATCATAGTGCTTTTACCAATGCATAAAATGCATGGAGAAGTCATTTCGAATGACTGGTCCTCAGTGTTGTGAGAACGATGACTGGTTAAAATTTTTGGTGGTTTCTTGTTCAGTCCATAGGCCTACATCATGTGGCAAACCGGTGAGCATGTGGCTCTATTAGTATAGGAGATACCTGAAAACATATCACACTTTTCATCATAGTGCTTTTACCAATGCATAAAATGCATGGAGAAGTCATTTCGACTGACTGGTCCTCAGTGTTGTGAGAACGATGACTGGTTAAAATTTTTGGTGGTTTCTTGTTCAGTCCATAGGCCTACATCATGTGGCAAACCGGTGAGCATGTGGCTCTATTAGTATAGGAGATACCTGAAAACATATCACACTTTTCATCATAGTGCTTTTACCAATGCATAAAATGCATGGAGAAGTCATTTCGAATGACTGGTCCTCAGTGTTGTGAGAACGATGACTGGTTAAAATTTTTGGTGGTTTCTTGTTCAGTCCATAGGCCTACATCATGTAGCAAACCGGTGAGCATGTGGCTCTATTAGTATAGGAGATACCTGAAAACATATCACACTTTTCATCATAGTGCTTTTACCAATGCATAAAATGCATGGAGAAGTCATTTCGAATGACTGGTCCTCAGTGTTGTGAGAACGATGACTGGTTAAAATTTTTGGTGGTTTCTTGTTCAGTCCATAGGCCTACATCATGTGGCAAACCGGTGAGCATGTGGCTCTATTAGTATAGGAGATACCTGAAAACATATCACACTTTTCATCATAGTGCTTTTACCAATGCATAAAATGCATGGAGAAGTCATTTCGAATGACTGGTCCTCAGTGTTGTGAGAACGATGACTGGTTAAAATTTTTGGTGGTTTCTTGTTCAGTCCATGGGCCTACATCATGTGGCAAACCGGTGAGCATGTGGCTCTATTAGTATAGGAGATACCTGAAAACATATCACACTTTTCATCATAGTGCTTTTACCAATGCATAAAATGCATGGAGAAGTCATTTCGAATGACTGGTCCTCAGTGTTGTGAGAACGATGACTGGTTAAAATTTTTGGTGGTTTCTTGTTCAGTCCATAGGCCTACATCATGTGGCAAACCGGTGAGCATGTGGCTCTATTAGTATAGGAGATACCTGAAAACATATCACACTTTTCATCATAGTGCTTTTACTAATGCATAAAATGCATGGAGAAGTCATTTCGAATGACTGGTCCTCAGTGTTGTGAGAACGATGACTGGTTAAAATTTTTGGTGGTTTCTTGTTCAGTCCATAGGCCTACATCATGTGGCAAACCGGTGAGCATGTGGCTCTATTAGTATAGGAGATACCTGAAAACATATCACACTTTTCATCATAGTGCTTTTACCAATGCATAAAATGCATGGAGAAGTCATTTCGAATGACTGGTCCTCAGTGTTGTGAGAACGATGACTGGTTAAAATTTTTGGTGGTTTCTTGTTCAGTCCATAGGCCTACATCATGTGGCAAACCGGTGAGCATGTGGCTCTATTAGTATAGGAGATACCTGAAAACATATCACACTTTTCATCATAGTGCTTTTACCAATGCATAAAGTGCATGGAGAAGTCATTTCGAATGACTGGTCCTCAGTGTTGTGAGAACGATGACTGGTTAACATTTTTGGTGGTTTCTTGTTCAGTCCATAGGCCTACATCATGTGGCAAACCGGTGAGCATGTGGCTCTATTAGTATAGGAGATACCTGAAAACATATCACACTTTTCATCATAGTGCTTTTACCAATGCATAAAATGCATGGAGAAGTCATTTCGAATGACTGGTCCTCAGTGTTGTGAGAACGATGACTGGTTAAAATTTTTGGTGGTTTCTTGTTCAGTCCATAGGCCTACATCATGTGGCAAACCGGTGAGCATGTGGCTCTATTAGTATAGGAGATACCTGAAAACATATCACACTTTTCATCATAGTGCTTTTACCAATGCATAAAATGCATGGAGAAGTCATTTCGAATGACTGGTCCTCAGTGTTGTGAGAACGATGACTGGTTAAAATTTTTGGTGGTTTCTTGTTCAGTCCATAGGCCTACATCATGTGGCAAACCGGTGAGCATGTGGCTCTATTAGTATAGGAGATACCTGAAAACATATCACACTTTTCATCATAGTGCTTTTACCAATGCATAAAATGCATGGAGAAGTCATTTCGAATGACTGGTCCTCAGTGTTGTGAGAACGATGACTGGTTAAAATTTTTGGTGGTTTCTTGTTCAGTCCATAGGCCTACATCATGTGGCAAACCGGTGAGCATGTGGCTCTATTAGTATAGGAGGTACCTGAAAACATATCACACTTTTCATCATAGTGCTTTTACCAATGCATAAAATGCATGGAGAAGTCATTTCGAATGACTGGTCCTCAGTGTTGTGAGAACGATGACTGGTTAACATTTTTGGTGGTTTCTTGTTCAGTCCATAGGCCTACATCATGTGGCAAACCGGTGAGCATGTGGCTCTATTAGTATAGGAGATACCTGAAAACATATCACACTTTTCATCATAGTGCTTTTACCAATGCATAAAAAGCATGGAGAAGTCATTTCGAATGACTGGTCCTCAGTGTTGTGAGAACGATGACTGGTTAAAATTTTTGGTGGTTTCTTGTTCAGTCCATAGGCCTACATCATGTGGCAAACCGGTGAGCATGTGGCTCTATTAGTATAGGAGATACCTGAAAACATATCACACTTTTCATCATAGTGCTTTTACCAATGCATAAAATGCATGGAGAAGTCATTTCAAATGACTGGTCCTCAGTGTTGTGAGAACGATGACTGGTTAAAATTTTTGGTGGTTTCTTGTTCAGTCCATAGGCCTACATCATGTGGCAAACCGGTGAGCATGTGGCTCTATTAGTATAGGAGGTACCTGAAAACATATCACACTTTTCATCATAGTGCTTTTACCAATGCATAAAATGCATGGAGAAGTCATTTCGAATGACTGGTCCTCAGTGTTGTGAGAACGATGACTGGTTAACATTTTTGGTGGTTTCTTGTTCAGTCCATAGGCCTACATCATTTGGGAAACCGGTGAGCATGTGGCTCTATTAGTATAGGAGATACCTGAAAACATATCACACTTTTCATCATAGTGCTTTTACCAATGCATAAAAAGCATGGAGAAGTCATTTCGAATGACTGGTCCTCAGTGTTGTGAGAACGATGACTGGTTAAAATTTTTGGTGGTTTCTTGTTCAGTCCATAGGCCTACATCATGTGGCAAACCGGTGAGCATGTGGCTCTATTAGTATAGGAGATACCTGAAAACATATCACACTTTTCATCATAGTGCTTTTACCAATACATAAAATGCATGGAGAAGTCATTTCGAATGACTGGTCCTCAGTGTTGTGAGAACGATGACTGGTTAAAATTTTTGGTGGTTTCTTGTTCAGTCCATAGGCCTACATCATGTGTCAAACCGGTGAGCATGTGGCTCTATTAGTATAGGAGATACCTGAAAACATATCACACTTTTCATCATAGTGCTTTTACCAATGCATAAAATGCATGGAGAAGTCATTTCAAATGACTGGTCCTCAGTGTTGTGAGAACGATGACTGGTTAAAATTTTTGGTGGTTTCTTGTTCAGTCCATAGGCCTACATCATGTGGCAAACCGGTGAGCATGTGGCTCTATTAGTATAGGAGATACCTGAAAACATATCACACTTTTCATCATAGTGCTTTTACCAATGCATAAAATGCATGGAGAAGTCATTTCGAATGACTGGTCCTCAGTGTTGTGAGAACGATGACTGGTTAAAATTTTTGGTGGTTTCTTGTTCAGTCCATAGGCCTACATCATGTGGCAAACCGGTGAGCATGTGGCTCTATTAGTATAGGAGATACCTGAAAACATATCACACTTTTCATCATAGTGCTTTTCCCAATGCAAAAAATGCATGGAGAAGTCATTTCGAATGACTGGTCCTCAGTGTTGTGAGAACGATGACTGGTTAAAATTTTTGGTGGTTTCTTGTTCAGTCCATAGGCCTACATCATGTGGCAAACCGGTGAGCATGTGGCTCTATTAGTATAGGAGATACCTGAAAACATATCACACTTTTCATCATAGTGCTTTTACCAATGCATAAAATGCATGGAGAAGTCATTTCGAATGACTGGTCCTCAGTGTTGTGAGAACGATGACTGGTTAAAATTTTTGGTGGTTTCTTGTTCAGTCCATAGGCCTACATCATGTGGCAAACCGGTGAGCATGTGGCTCTATTAGTATAGGAGATACCTGAAAACATATCACACTTTTCATCATAGTGCTTTTACCAATGCATAAAATGCATGGAGAAGTCATTTCGAATGACTGGTCCTCAGTGTTGTGAGAACGATGACTGGTTAAAATTTTTGGTGGTTTCTTGTTCAGTCCATAGGCCTACATCATGTGGCAAACCGGTGAGCATGTGGCTCTATTAGTATAGGAGATACCTGAAAACATATCACACTTTTCATCATAGTGCTTTTACCAATGTATAAAATGCATGGAGAAGTCATTTCAAATGACTGGTCCTCAGTGTTGTGAGAACGATGACTGGTTAAAATTTTTGGTGGTTTCTTGTTCAGTCCATAGGCCTACATCATGTGGCAAACCGGTGAGCATGTGGCTCTATTAGTATAGGAGATACCTGAAAACATATCACACTTTTCATCATAGTGCTTTTACCAATGCATAAAATGCATGGAGAAGTCATTTCGAATGACTGGTCCTCAGTGTTGTGAGAACGATGACTGGTTAAAATTTTTGGTGGTTTCTTGTTCAGTCCATAGGCCTACATCATGTGGCAAACCGGTGAGCATGTGGCTCTATTAGTATAGGAGATACCTGAAAACATATCACACTTTTCATCATAGTGCTTTTACCAATGCATAAAATGCATGGAGAAGTCATTTCGAATGACTGGTCCTCAGTGTTGTGAGAACGATGACTGGTTAAAATTTTTGGTGGTTTCTTGTTCAGTCCATAGGCCTACATCATGTGGCAAACCGGTGAGCATGTGGCTCTATTAGTATAGGAGATACCTGAAAACATATCACACTTTTCATCATAGTGCTTTTACCAATGCATAAAATGCATGGAGAAGTCATTTCGAATGACTGGTCCTCAGTGTTGTGAGAACGATGACTGGTTAAAATTTTTGGTGGTTTCTTGTTCAGTCCATAGGCCTACATCATGTGGCAAACCGGTGAGCATGTGGCTCTATTAGTATAGGAGATACCTGAAAACATATCACACTTTTCATCATAGTGCTTTTACCAATGCATAAAGTGCATGGAGAAGTCATTTCGAATGACTGGTCCTCAGTGTTGTGAGAACGATGACTGGTTAACATTTTTGGTGGTTTCTTGTTCAGTCCATAGGCCTACATCATGTGGCAAACCGGTGAGCATGTGGCTCTATTAGTATAGGAGATACCTGAAAACATATCACACTTTTCATCATAGTGCTTTTACCAATGCATAAAATGCATGGAGAAGTCATTTCGAATGACTGGTCCTCAGTGTTGTGAGAACGATGACTGGTTAAAATTTTTGGTGGTTTCTTGTTCAGTCCATAGGCCTACATCATGTGGCAAACCGGTGAGCATGTGGCTCTATTAGTATAGGAGATACCTGAAAACATATCACACTTTTCATCATAGTGCTTTTACCAATGCATAAAATGCATGGAGAAGTCATTTCGAATGACTGGTCCTCAGTGTTGTGAGAACGATGACTGGTTAAAATTTTTGGTGGTTTCTTGTTCAGTCCATAGGCCTACATCATGTGGCAAACCGGTGAGCATGTGGCTCTATTAGTATAGGAGATACCTGAAAACATATCACACTTTTCATCATAGTGCTTTTACCAATGCATAAAATGCATGGAGAAGTCATTTCGAATGACTGGTCCTCAGTGTTGTGAGAACGATGACTGGTTAAAATTTTTGGTGGTTTCTTGTTCAGTCCATAGGCCTACATCATGTGGCAAACCGGTGAGCATGTGGCTCTATTAGTATAGGAGATACCTGAAAACATATCACACTTTTCATCATAGTGCTTTTACCAATGCATAAAATGCATGGAGAAGTCATTTCGAATGACTGGTCCTCAGTGTTGTGAGAACGATGACTGGTTAAAATTTTTGGTGGTTTCTTGTTCAGTCCATAGGCCTACATCATGTGGCAAACCGGTGAGCATGTGGCTCTATTAGTATAGGAGATACCTGAAAACATATCACACTTTTCATCATAGTGCTTTTACCAATGCATAAAATGCATGGAGAAGTCATTTCGAATGACTGGTCCTCAGTGTTGTGAGAACGATGACTGGTTAAAATTTTTGGTGGTTTCTTGTTCAGTCCATAGGCCTACATCATGTGGCAAACCGGTGAGCATGTGGCTCTATTAGTATAGGAGATACCTGAAAACATATCACACTTTTCATCATAGTGCTTTTACCAATGCATAAAATGCATGGAGAAGTCATTTCGAATGACTGGTCCTCAGTGTTGTGAGAACGATGACTGGTTAAAATTGTTGGTGGTTTCTTGTTCAGTCCATAGGCCTACATCATGTGGCAAACCGGTGAGCATGTGGCTCTATTAGTATAGGAGATACCTGAAAACATATCACACTTTTCATCATAGTGCTTTTACCAATGCATAAAATGCATGGAGAAGTCATTTCGAATGACTGGTCCTCAGTGTTGTGAGAACGATGACTGGTTAAAATTTTTGGTGGTTTCTTGTTCAGTCCATAGGCCTACATCATGTGGCAAACCGGTGAGCATGTGGCTCTATTAGTATAGGAGATACCTGAAAACATATCACACTTTTCATCATAGTGCTTTTACCAATGCATAAAATGCATGGAGAAGTCATTTCGAATGACTGGTCCTCAGTGTTGTGAGAACGATGACTGGTTAACATTTTTGGTGGTTTCTTGTTCAGTCCATAGGCCTACATCATGTGGCAAACCGGTGAGCATGTGGCTCTATTAGTATAGGAGATACCTGAAAACATATCACACTTTTCATCATAGTGCTTTTACCAATGCATAAAATGCATGGAGAAGTCATTTCGAATGACTGGTCCTCAGTGTTGTGAGAACAATGACTGGTTAAAATTTTTGGTGGTTTCTTGTTCAGTCCACAGGTCTACATCATGTGGCAAACCGGTGAGCATGTGGCTCTATTAGTATAGGAGATACCTGAAAACATATCACACTTTTCATCATAGTGCTTTTACCAATGCATAAAATGCATGGAGAAGTCATTTCGAATGACTGGTCCTCAGTGTTGTGAGAACGATGATTGGTTAAAATTTTTGGTGGTTTCCTGTTCAGTCCATAGGCCTACATCATGTGGCAAACCGGTGAGCATATGGCTCTATTAGTATAGGAGATACCTGAAAACATATCACACTTTTCATCATAGTGCTTTTACCAATGCATAAAATGCATGGAGAAGTCATTTCGAATGACTGGTCCTCAGTATTGTGAGAACGATGACTGGTTAAAATTTTTGGTGGTTTCTTGTTCAGTCCATAGGCCTACATCATGTGGCAAACCGGTGAGCATGTGGCTCTATTAGTATAGAAGATACCTGAAAACATATCACACTTTTCATCATAGTGCTTTTACCAATGCATAAAATGCATGGAGAAGTCATTACGAATGACTGGTCCTCAGTGTTGTGAGAACGATGACTGGTTAAAATTTTTGGTGGTTTCTTGTTCAGTCCATAGGCCTACATCATGTGGCAAACCGGTGAGCATGTGGCTCTATTAGTATAGGAGATACCTGAAAACATATCACACTTTTCATCATAGTGCTTTTACCAATGCATAAAATGCATGGAGAAGTCATTTCGAATGACTGGTCCTCAGTGTTGTGAGAACGATGACTGGTTAAAATTTTTGGTGGTTTCTTGTTCAGTCCATAGGCCTACATCATGTGGCAAACCGGTGAGCATGTGGCTCTATTAGTATAGGAGATACCTGAAAACATATCACACTTTTCATCATAGTGCTTTTACCAATGCATAAAATGCATGGAGAAGTCATTTCGAATGACTGGTCCTCAGTGTTGTGAGAACGATGACTGGTTAAAATTTTTGGTGGTTTCTTGTTCAGTCCATAGGCCTACATCATGTGGCAAACCGGTGAGCATGTGGCTCTATTAGTATAGGAGATACCTGAAAACATATCACACTTTTCATCATAGTGCTTTTACCAATGCATAAAATGCATGGAGAAGTCATTTCGAATGACTGGTCCTCAGTGTTGTGAGAACGATGACTGGTTAAAATTTTTGGTGGTTTCTTGTTCAGTCCATAGGCCTACATCATGTGGCAAACCGGTGAGCATGTGGCTCTATTAGTATAGGAGATACCTGAAAACATATCACACTTTTCATCATAGTGCTTTTACCAATGCATAAAATGCATGGAGAAGTCATTTCGAATGACTGGTCCTCAGTGTTGTGAGAACGATGACTGGTTAAAATTTTTGGTGGTTTCTTGTTCAGTCCATAGGCCTACATCATGTGGCAAACCGGTGAGCATGTGGCTCTATTAGTATAGGAGAGACCTGAAAACATATCACACTTTTCATCATAGTGCTTTTACCAATGCATAAAATGCATGGAGAAGTCATTTCGAATGACTGGTCCTCAGTGTTGTGAGAACGATGACTGGTTAAAATTTTTGGTGGTTTCTTGTTCAGTCCATAGGCCTACATCATGTGGCAAACCGGTGAGCATGTGGCTCTATTAGTATAGGAGATACCTGAAAACATATCACACTTTTCATCATAGTGCTTTTACCAATGCATAAAATGCATGGAGAAGTCATTTCGAATGACTGGTCCTCAGTGTTGTGAGAACGATGACTGGTTAAAATTTTTGGTGGTTTCTTGTTCAGTCCATAGGCCTACATCATGTGGCAAACCGGTGAGCATGTGGCTCTATTAGTATAGGAGATACCTGAAAACATATCACACTTTTCATCATAGTGCTTTTACCAATGCATAAAATGCATGGAGAAGTCATTTCGAATGACTGGTCCTCAGTGTTGTGAGAACGATGACTGGTTAAAATTTTTGGTGGTTTCTTGTTCAGTCCATAGGCCTACATCATGTGGCAAACCGGTGAGCATATGGCTCTATTAGTATAGGAGATACCTGAAAACATATCACACTTTTCATCATAGTGCTTTTACCAATGCATAAAATGCATGGAGAAGTCATTTCGAATGACTGGTCCTCAGTGTTGTGAGAACGATGACTGGTTAAAATTTTTGGTGGTTTCTTGTTCAGTCCATAGGCCTACATCATGTGGCAAACCGGTGAGCATGTGGCTCTATTAGTATAGGAGATACCTGAAAACATATCACACTTTTCATCATAGTGCTTTTACCAATGCATAAAATGCATGGAGAAGTCATTTTGAATGACTGGTCCTCAGTGTTGTGAGAACGATGACTGGTTAAAATTTTTGGTGGTTTCTTGTTCAGTCCATAGGCCTACATCATGTGGCAAACCGGTGAGCATGTGGCTCTATTAGTATAGGAGATACCTGAAAACATATCACACTTTTCATCATAGTGCTTTTACCAATGCATAAAATGCATGGAGAAGTCATTTCGAATGACTGGTCCTCAGTGTTGTGAGAACGATGACTGGTTAAAATTTTTGGTGGTTTCTTGTTCAGTCCATAGGCCTACATCATGTGGCAAACCGGTGAGCATGTGGCTCTATCAGTATAGGAGATACCTGAAAACATATCACACTTTTCATCATAGTGCTTTTACCAATGCATAAAATGCATGGAGAAGTCATTTCGAATGACTGGTCCTCAGTGTTGTGAGAACGATGACTGGTTAAAATTTTTGGTGGTTTCTTGTTCAGTCCATAGGCCTACATCATGTGGCAAACCGGTGAGCATGTGGCTCTATTAGTATAGGAGCTACCTGAAAACATATCACACTTTTCATCATAGTGCTTTTACCAATGCATAAAATGCATGGAGAAGTCATTTCGAATGACTGGTCCTCAGTGTTGTGAGAACGATGACTGGTTAAAATTTTTGGTGGTTTCTTGTTCAGTCCATAGGCCTACATCATGTGGCAAACCGGTGAGCATGTGGCTCTATTAGTATAGGAGAGACCTGAAAACATATCACACTTTTCATCATAGTGCTTTTACCAATGCATAAAATGCATGGAGAAGTCATTTCGAATGACTGGTCCTCAGTGTTGTGAGAACGATGACTGGTTAAAATTTTTGGTGGTTTCTTGTTCAGTCCATAGGCCTACATCATGTGGCAAACCGGTGAGCATGTGGCTCTATTAGTATAGGAGATACCTGAAAACATATCACACTTTTCATCATAGTGCTTTTACCAATGCATAAAATGCATGGAGAAGTCATTTCGAATGACTGGTCCTCAGTGTTGTGAGAACGATGACTGGTTAAAATTTTTGGTGGTTTCTTGTTCAGTCCATAGGCCTACATCATGTGGCAAACCGGTGAGCATGTGGCTCTATTAGTATAGGAGATACCTGAAAACATATCACACTTTTCATCATAGTGCTTTTACCAATGCATAAAATGCATGGAGAAGTCATTTCGAATGACTGGTCCTCAGTGTTGTGAGAACGATGACTGGTTAAAATTTTTGGTGGTTTCTTGTTCAGTCCATAGGCCTACATCATGTGGCAAACCGGTGAGCATGTGGCTCTATTAGTATAGGAGATACCTGAAAACATATCACACTTTTCATCATAGTGCTTTTACCAATGCATAAAATGCATGGAGAAGTCATTTCGAATGACTGGTCCTCAGTGTTGTGAGAACGATGACTGGTTAAAATTTTTGGTGGTTTCTTGTTCAGTCCATAGGCCTACATCATGTGGCAAACCGGTGAGCATGTGGCTCTATTAGTATAGGAGATACCTGAAAACATATCACACTTTTCATCATAGTGCTTTTACCAATGCATAAAATGCATGGAGAAGTCATTTCGAATGACTGGTCCTCAGTGTTGTGAGAACGATGACTGGTTAAAATTTTTGGTGGTTTCTTGTTCAGTCCATAGGCCTACATCATGTGGCAAACCGGTGAGCATGTGGCTCTATTAGTATAGGATATACCTGAAAACATATCACACTTTTCATCATAGTGCTTTTACCAATGCATAAAATGCATGGAGAAGTCATTTCGAATGACTGGTCCTCAGTGTTGTGAGAACGATGACTGGTTAAAATTTTTGGTGGTTTCTTGTTCAGTCCATAGGCCTACATCATGTGGCAAACCGGTGAGCATGTGGCTCTATTAGTATAGGAGATACCTGAAAACATATCACACTTTTCATCATAGTGCTTTTACCAATGCATAAAATGCATGGAGAAGTCATTTCGAATGACTGGTCCTCAGTGTTGTGAGAACGATGACTGGTTAAAATTTTTGGTGGTTTCTTGTTCAGTCCATAGGCCTACATCATGTGGCAAACCGGTGAGCATGTGGCTCTATTAGTATAGGAGATACCTGAAAACATATCACACTTTTCATCATAGTGCTTTTACCAATGCATAAAATGCATGGAGAAGTCATTTCGAATGACTGGTCCTCAGTGTTGTGAGAACGATGACTGGTTAAAATTTTTGGTGGTTTCTTGTTCAGTCCATAGGCCTACATCATGTGGCAAACCGGTGAGAATGTGGCTCTATTAGTATAGGAGATACCTGAAAACATATCACACTTTTCATCATAGTGCTTTTACCAATGCATAAAATGCATGGAGAAGTCATTTCGAATGACTGGTCCTCAGTGTTGTGAGAACGATGACTGGTTAAAATTTTTGGTGGTTTCTTGTTCAGTCCATAGGCCTACATCATGTGGCAAACCGGTGAGCATGTGGCTCTATTAGTATAGGAGATACCTGAAAACATATCACACTTTTCATCATAGTGCTTTTACCAATGCATAAAATGCATGGAGAAGTCATTTCGAATGACTAGTCCTCAGTGTTGTGAGAACGATGACTGGTTAAAATTTTTGGTGGTTTCTTGTTCAGTCCATAGGCCTACATCATGTGGCAAACCGGTGAGCATGTGGCTCTATTAGTATAGGAGATACCTGAAAACATATCACACTTTTCATCATAGTGCTTTTACCAATGCATAAAATGCATGGTGAAGTCATTTCGAATGACTGGTCCTCAGTGTTGTGAGAGCGATGACTGGTTAAAATTTTTGGTGGTTTCTTGTTCAGTCCATAGGCCTACATCATGTGGCAAACCGGTGAGCATGTGGCTCTATTAGTATAGGAGATACCTGAAAACATATCACACTTTTCATCATAGTGCTTTTACCAATGCATAAAATGCATGGAGAAGTCATTTCGAATGACTGGTCCTCAGTGTTGTGAGAACGATGACTGGTTAAAATTTTTGGTGGTTTCTTGTTCAGTCCATAGGCCTACATCATGTGGCAAACCGGTGAGCATGTGGCTCTATTAGTATAGGAGATACCTGAAAACATATCACACTTTTCATCATAGTGCTTTTACCAATGCATAAAATGCATGGAGAAGTCATTTCGAATGACTGGTCCTCAGTGTTGTGAGAACGATGACTGGTTAAAATTTTTGGTGGTTTCTTGTTCAGTCCATAGGCCTACATCATGTGGCAAACCGGTGAGCATGTGGCTCTATTAGTATAGGAGATACCTGAAAACATATCACACTTTTCATCATAGTGCTTTTACCAATGCATAAAATGCATGGAGAAGTCATTTCGAATGACTGGTCCTCAGTGTTGTGAGAACGATGACTGGTTAAAATTTTTGGTGGTTTCTTGTTCAGTCCATAGGCCTACATCATGTAGCAAACCGGTGAGCATGTGGCTCTATTAGTATAGGAGATACCTGAAAACATATCACACTTTTCATCATAGTGCTTTTACCAATGCATAAAATGCATGGAGAAGTCATTTCGAATGACTGGTCCTCAGTGTTGTGAGAACGATGACTGGTTAAAATTTTTGGTGGTTTCTTGTTCAGTCCATAGGCCTACATCATGTGGCAAACCGGTGAGCATGTGGCTCTATTAGTATAGGAGATACCTGAAAACATATCACACTTTTCATCATAGTGCTTTTACCAATGCATAAAATGCATGGAGAAGTCATTTCGAATGACTGGTCCTCAGTGTTGTGAGAACGATGACTGGTTAAAATTTTTGGTGGTTTCTTGTTCAGTCCATGGGCCTACATCATGTGGCAAACCGGTGAGCATGTGGCTCTATTAGTATAGGAGATACCTGAAAACATATCACACTTTTCATCATAGTGCTTTTACCAATGCATAAAATGCATGGAGAAGTCATTTCGAATGACTGGTCCTCAGTGTTGTGAGAACGATGACTGGTTAAAATTTTTGGTGGTTTCTTGTTCAGTCCATAGGCCTACATCATGTGGCAAACCGGTGAGCATGTGGCTCTATTAGTATAGGAGATACCTGAAAACATATCACACTTTTCATCATAGTGCTTTTACCAATGCATAAAATGCATGGAGAAGTCATTTCGAATGACTGGTCCTCAGTGTTGTGAGAACGATGACTGGTTAAAATTTTTGGTGGTTTCTTGTTCAGTCCATATGCCTACATCATGTGGCAAACCGGTGAGCATGTGGCTCTATTAGTATAGGAGATACCTGAAAACATATCACACTTTTCATCATAGTGCTTTTACCAATGCATAAAATGCATGGAGAAGTCATTTCGAATGACTGGTCCTCAGTGTTGTGAGAACGATGACTGGTTAAAATTTTTGGTGGTTTCTTGTTCAGTCCATAGGCCTACATCATGTGGCAAACCGGTGAGCATGTGGCTCTATTAGTATAGGAGATACCTGAAAACATATCACACTTTTCATCATATTGCTTTTACCAATGCATAAAATGCATGGAGAAGTCATTTCGAATGACTGGTCCTCAGTGTTGTGAGAACGATGACTGGTTAAAATTTTTGGTGGTTTCTTGTTCAGTCCATAGGCCTACATCATGTGGCAAACCGGTGAGCATGTGGCTCTATTAGTATAGGAGATACCTGAAAACATATCACACTTTTCATCATAGTGCTTTTACCAATGCATAAAATGCATGGAGAAGTAATTTCGAATGACTGGTCCTCAGTGTTGTGAGAACGATGACTGGTTAAAATTTTTGGTGGTTTCTTGTTCAGTCCATAGGCCTACATCATGTGGCAAACCGGTGAGCATGTGGCTCTATTAGTATAGGAGATACCTGAAAACATATCACACTTTTCATCATAGTGCTTTTACCAATGCATAAAATGCATGGAGAAGTCATTTCGAATGACTGGTCCTCAGTGTTGTGAGAACGATGACTGGTTAAAATTTTTGGTGGTTTCTTGTTCAGTCCATGGGCCTACATCATGTGGCAAACCGGTGAGCATGTGGCTCTATTAGTATAGGAGATACCTGAAAACATATCACACTTTTCATCATAGTGCTTTTACCAATGCATAAAATGCATGGAGAAGTCATTTCGAATGACTGGTCCTCAGTGTTGTGAGAACGATGACTGGTTAAAATTTTTGGTGGTTTCTTGTTCAGTCCATAGGCCTACATCATGTGGCAAACCGGTGAGCATGTGGCTCTATTAGTATAGGAGATACCTGAAAACATATCACACTTTTCATCATAGTGCTTTTACCAATGCATAAAATGCATGGAGAAGTCATTTCGAATGACTGGTCCTCAGTGTTGTGAGAACGATGACTGGTTAAAATTTTTGGTGGTTTCTTGTTCAGTCCATAGGCCTACATCATGTGGCAAACCGGTGAGCATGTGGCTCTATTAGTATAGGAGATACCTGAAAACATATCACACTTTTCATCATAGTGCTTTTACCAATGCATAAAATGCATGGAGAAGTCATTTCGAATGACTGGTCCTCAGTGTTGTGAGAACGATGACTGGTTAAAATTTTTGGTGGTTTCTTGTTCAGTCCATAGGCCTACATCATGTGGCAAACCGGTGAGCATGTGGCTCTATTAGTATAGGAGATACCTGAAAACATATCACACTTTTCATCATATTGCTTTTACCAATGCATAAAATGCATGGAGAAGTCATTTCGAATGACTGGTCCTCAGTGTTGTGAGAACGATGACTGGTTAAAATTTTTGGTGGTTTCTTGTTCAGTCCATAGGCCTACATCATGTGGCAAACCGGTGAGCATGTGGCTCTATTAGTATAGGAGATACCTGAAAACATATCACACTTTTCATCATAGTGCTTTTACCAATGCATAAAATGCATGGAGAAGTAATTTCGAATGACTGGTCCTCAGTGTTGTGAGAACGATGACTGGTTAAAATTTTTGGTGGTTTCTTGTTCAGTCCATAGGCCTACATCATGTGGCAAACCGGTGAGCATGTGGCTCTATTAGTATAGGAGATACCTGAAAACATATCACACTTTTCATCATAGTGCTTTTACCAATGCATAAAATGCATGGAGAAGTCATTTCGAATGACTGGTCCTCAGTGTTGTGAGAACGATGACTGGTTAAAATTTTTGGTGGTTTCTTGTTCAGTCCATAGGCCTACATCATGTGGCAAACCGGTGAGCATGTGGCTCTATTAGTATAGGAGATACCTGAAAACATATCACACTTTTCATCATAGTGCTTTTACCAATGCATAAAATGCATGGAGAAGTCATTTCGAATGACTGGTCCTCAGTGTTGTGAGAACGATGACTGGTTAAAATTTTTGGTGGTTTCTTGTTCAGTCCATAGGCCTACATCATGTGGCAAACCGGTGAGCATGTGGCTCTATTAGTATAGGAGATACCTGAAAACATATCACACTTTTCATCATAGTGCTTTTACCAATGCATAAAATGCATGGAGAAGTCATTTCGAATGACTGGTCCTCAGTGTTGTGAGAACGATGACTGGTTAAAATTTTTGATGGTTTCTTGTTCAGTCCATAGGCCTACATCATGTGGCAAACCGGTGAGCATGTGGCTCTATTAGTATAGGAGATACCTGAAAACATATCACACTTTTCATCATAGTGCTTTTACCAATGCATAAAATGCATGGAGAAGTCATTTCGAATGACTGGTCCTCAAGTATTGTGAGAACGATGACTGGTTAAAATTTTTGGTGGTTTCTTGTTCAGTCCATAGGCCTACATCATGTGGCAAACCGGTGAGCATGTGGCTCTATTAGTATAGGAGATACCTGAAAACATATCACACTTTTCATCATAGTGCTTTTACCAATGCATAAAATGCATGGAGAAGTCATTTCGAATGACTGGTCCTCAGTGTTGTGAGAACGATGACTGGTTAAAATTTTTGGTGGTTTCTTGTTCAGTCCATAGGCCTACATCATGTGGCAAACCGGTGAGCATGTGGCTCTATTAGTATAGGAGATACCTGAAAACATATCACACTTTTCATCATAGTGCTTTTACCAATGCATAAAATGCATGGAGAAGTCATTTCGAATGACTGGTCCTCAGTGTTGTGAGAACGATGACTGGTTAAAATTTTTGGTGGTTTCTTGTTCAGTCCATAGGCCTACATCATGTGGCAAACCGGTGAGCATGTGGCTCTATTAGTATAGGAGATACCTGAAAACATATCACACTTTTCATCATAGTGCTTTTACCAATGCATAAAATGCATGGAGAAGTCATTTCGAATGACTGGTCCTCAGTGTTGTGAGAACGATGACTGGTTAAAATTTTTGATGGTTTCTTGTTCAGTCCATAGGCCTACATCATGTGGCAAACCGGTGAGCATGTGGCTCTATTAGTATAGGAGATACCTGAAAACATATCACACTTTTCATCATAGTGCTTTTACCAATGCATAAAATGCATTGAGAAGTCATTTCGAATGACTGGTCCTCAAGTATTGTGAGAACGATGACTGGTTAAAATTTTTGGTGGTTTCTTGTTCAGTCCATAGGCCTACATCATGTGGCAAACTGGTGAGCATGTGGCTCTATTAGTATAGGAGATACCTGAAAACATATCACACTTTTCATCATGGCTAAACAAAACAAAGAAGTAAGACAGGCAATTAACAGTAAAAAGAAAGCATTTGCACTACTAAAGCAGGATGGCACCATTGAAGCTCTAAAAAACTATAGGGAGAAAAATACTTTATCTAAAAAACTAATTAAAGCTGCCAAAAAGGAAACAGAGAAGCCCATTGCTAAGGAGAGTAAAACTAATCCCAAACTGTTCTTCAACTATATCAATAGTAAAAGAATAAAAACTGAAAATGTAGGCCCCTTAAAAAATAGTGAGGAAAGAATGGTTGTAGATGACGAGGAAAAAGCTAACATATTAAACACCTTCTTCTCCACGGTATTCACGGTGGAAAATGAAATGCTAGGTGAAATCCCAAGAAACAATGAAAACCCTATATTAAGGGTCACCAATCTAACCCAAGAAGAGGTGCGAAACCGGCTAAATAAGATTAAAATAGATAATTCTCCGGGTCCGGATGGCATACACCCACGAGTACTAAGAGAACTAAGTAATGTAATAGATAAACCATTATTTCTTATTTTTAGTGACTCTATAGCGACAGGGTCTGTTCCGCAGGACTGGCGCATAGCAAATGTGGTGCCAATATTCAAAAAGGGCTCTAAAAGTGAACCTGGAAATTATAGGCCAGTAAGTCTAACATCTATTGTTGGTAAAATATTTGAAGGGTTTCTGAGGGATGTTATTCTGGATTATCTCAATGAGAATAACTGTTTAACTCCATATCAGCATGGGTTTATGAGAAATCGCTCCTGTCAAACCAATCTAATCAGTTTTTATGAAGAGGTAAGCTATAGACTGGACCACGGTGAGTCATTGGACGTGGTATATCTCGATTTTTCCAAAGCGTTTGATACCGTGCCGCACAAGAGGTTGGTACACAAAATGAGAATGCTTGGTCTGGGGGAAAATGTGTGTAAATGGGTTAGTAACTGGCTTAGTGATAGAAAGCAGAGGGTGGTTATAAATGGTATAGTCTCTAACTGGGTCGCTGTGACCAGTGGGGTACCGCAGGGGTCAGTATTGGGACCTGTTCTCTTCAACATATTCATTAATGATCTGGTAGAAGGTTTACACAGTAAAATATCGATATTTGCAGATGATACAAAACTATGTAAAGCAGTTAATACAAGAGAAGATAGTATTCTGCTACAGATGGATCTGGATAAGTTGGAAACTTGGGCTGAAAGGTGGCAGATGAGGTTTAACAATGATAAATGTAAGGTTATACACATGGGAAGAGGGAATCAATATCACCATTACACACTGAACGGGAAACCACTGGGTAAATCTGACAGGGAGAAGGACTTGGGGATCCTAGTTAATGATAAACTTACCTGGAGCAGCCAGTGCCAGGCAGCAGCTGCCAAGGCAAACAGGATCATGGGGTGCATTAAAAGAGGTCTGGATACACATGATGAGAGCATTATACTGCCTCTGTACAAATCCCTAGTTAGACCGCACATGGAGTACTGTGTCCAGTTTTGGGCACCGGTGCTCAGGAAGGATATAATGGAACTAGAGAGAGTACAAAGGAGGGCAACAAAATTAATAAAGGGGATGGGAGAACTACAATACCCAGATAGATTAGCGAAATTAGGATTATTTAGTCTAGAAAAAAGACGACTGAGGGGCGATCTAATAACCATGTATAAGTATATAAGGGGACAATACAAATATCTCGCTGAGGATCTGTTTATACCAAGGAAGGTGACGGGCACAAGGGGGCATTCTTTGCGTCTGGAGGAGAGAAGGTTTTTCCACCAACATAGAAGAGGATTCTTTACTGTTAGGGCAGTGAGAATCTGGAATTGCTTGCCTGAGGAGGTGGTGATGGCGAACTCAGTCGAGGCGTTCAAGAGAGGCCTGGATGTCTTCCTGTGGAGCAGAACAATATTGTATCATACAATTATTAGGTTCTGTAGAAGGACGTAGATCTGGGTATTTATTATGATGGAATATAGGTTGAACTGGATGGACAAATGTCTTTTTTCGGCCTTACTAACTATGTTACTATGTTACTATCATAGTGCTTTTACCAATGCATAAAATGCATGGAGAAGTCATTTCGAATGACTGGTCCTCAGTGTTGTGAGAACGATGACTGGTTAAAATTTTTGGTGGTTTCTTGTTCAGTCCATAGGCCTACATCATGTGGCAAACCGGTGAGCATGTGGCTCTATTAGTATAGGAGATACCTGAAAACATATCACACTTTTCATCATAGTGCTTTTACCAATGCATAAAATGCATGGAGAAGTCATTTCGAATGACTGGTCCTCAGTGTTGTGAGAACGATGACTGGTTAAAATTTTTGGTGGTTTCTTGTTCAGTCCATAGGCCTACATCATGTGGCAAACCGGTGAGCATGTGGCTCTATTAGTATAGGAGATACCTGAAAACATATCACACTTTTCATCATAGTGCTTTTACCAATGCATAAAATGCATGGAGAAGTCATTTCGAATGACTGGTCCTCAGTGTTGTGAGAACGATGACTGGTTAAAATTTTTGGTGGTTTCTTGTTCAGTCCATAGGCCTACATCATGTGGCAAACCGGTGAGCATGTGGCTCTATTAGTATAGGAGATACCTGAAAACATATCACACTTTTCATCATAGTGCTTTTACCAATGCATAAAATGCATGGAGAAGTCATTTCGAATGACTGGTCCTCAGTGTTGTGAGAACGATGACTGGTTAAAATTTTTGGTGGTTTCTTGTTCAGTCCATAGGCCTACATCATGTGGCAAACCGGTGAGCATGTGGCTCTATTAGTATAGGAGATACCTGAAAACATATCACACTTTTCATCATAGTGCTTTTACCAATGCATAAAATGCATGGAGAAGTCATTTCGAATGACTGGTCCTCAGTGTTGTGAGAACGATGACTGGTTAAAATTTTTGGTGGTTTCTTGTTCAGTCCATAGGCCTACATCATGTGGCAAACCGGTGAGCATGTGGCTCTATTAGTATAGGAGATACCTGAAAACATATCACACTTTTCATCATAGTGCTTTTACCAATGCATAAAATGCATGGAGAAGTCATTTCGAATGACTGGTCCTCAGTGTTGTGAGAACGATGACTGGTTAAAATTTTTGGTGGTTTCTTGTTCAGTCCATAGGCCTACATCATGTGGCAAACCGGTGAGCATGTGGCTCTATTAGTATAGGAGATACCTGAAAACATATCACACTTTTCATCATAGTGCTTTTACCAATGCATAAAATGCATGGAGAAGTCATTTCGAATGACTGGTCCTCAGTGTTGTGAGAACGATGACTGGTTAAAATTTTTGGTGGTTTCTTGTTCAGTCCATAGGCCTACATCATGTGGCAAACCGGTGAGCAAGTGGCTCTATTAGTATAGGAGATATCTGAAAACATATCACACTTTTCATCATAGTGCTTTTACCAATGCATAAAATGCATGGAGAAGTCATTTCGAATGACTGGTCCTCAGTGTTGTGAGAACGATGACTGGTTAAAATTTTTGGTGGTTTCTTGTTCAGTCCATAGGCCTACATCATGTGGCAAACCGGTGAGCATGTGGCTCTATTAGTATAGGAGATACCTGAAAACATATCACACTTTTCATCATAGTGCTTTTACCAATGCATAAAATGCATGGAGAAGTCATTTCGAATGACTGGTCCTCAGTGTTGTGAGAACGATGACTGGTTAAAATTTTTGGTGGTTTCTTGTTCAGTCCATAGGCCTACATCATGTGGCAAACCGGTGAGCATGTGGCTCTATTAGTATAGGAGATACCTGAAAACATATCACACTTTTCATCATAGTGCTTTTACCAATGCATAAAATGCATGGAGAATTCATTTCGAATGACTGGTCCTCAGTGTTGTGAGAACGATGACTGGTTAAAATTTTTGGTGGTTTCTTGTTCAGTCCATAGGCCTACATCATGTGGCAAACCGGTGAGCATGTGGCTCTATTAGTATAGGAGATACCTGAAAACATATCACACTTTTCATCATAGTGCTTTTACCAATGCATAAAATGCATGGAGAAGAGATTTCGAATGACTGGTCCTCAGTGTTGTGAGAACGATGACTGGTTAAAATTTTTGGTGGTTTCTTGTTCAGTCAATAGGCCTACATCATGTGGCAAACCGGTGAGCATGTGGCTCTATTAGTAGATACCTGAAAACATATCACACTTTTCATCATAGTGCTCTTACCAATGCATAAAATGCATGGAGAAGTCATTTCGAATGACTGGTCCTCAGTGTTGTGAGAACGATGACTGGTTAAAATTTTTGGTGGTTTCTTGTTCAGTCCATAGGCCTACATCATGTGGCAAACCGGTGAGCATGTGGCTCTATTAGTATAGGAGATACCTGAAAACATATCACACTTTTCATCATAGTGCTTTTACCAATGCATA
The DNA here is from genome assembly GCF_032444005.1 of Ranitomeya imitator. Classification (NCBI taxonomy): domain Eukaryota; kingdom Metazoa; phylum Chordata; class Amphibia; order Anura; family Dendrobatidae; genus Ranitomeya; species Ranitomeya imitator. The sequence goes on from NW_027194845.1 coordinate 68,893, forward strand.
AAATGCATGGAGAAGTCATTTCGAATGACTGGTCCTCAGTGTTGTGAGAACGATGACTGGTTAAAATTTTTGGTGGTTTCTTGTTCAGTCCATAGGCCTACATCATGTGGCAAACCGGTGAGCATGTGGCTCTATTAGTATAGGAGATACCTGAAAACATATCACACTTTTCATCATAGTGCTTTTACCAATGCATAAAATGCATGGAGAAGTCATTTCGAATGACTGGTCCTCAGTGTTGTGAGAACGATGACTGGTTAAAATTTTTGGTGGTTTCTTGTTCAGTCCATAGGCCTACATCATGTGGCAAACCGGTGAGCATGTGGCTCTATTAGTATAGGAGATACCTGAAAACATATCACACTTTTCATCATAGTGCTTTTACCAATGCATAAAATGCATGGAGAAGTCATTTCGAATGACTGGTCCTCAGTGTTGTGAGAACGATGACTGGTTAAAATTTTTGGTGGTTTCTTGTTCAGTCCATAGGCCTACATCATGTGGCAAACCGGTGAGCATGTGGCTCTATTAGTATAGGAGATACCTGAAAACATATCACACTTTTCATCATAGTGCTTTTACCAATGCATAAAATGCATGGAGAAGTCATTTCGAATGACTGGTCCTCAGTGTTGTGAGAACGATGACTGGTTAAAATTTTTGGTGGTTTCTTGTTCAGTCCATAGGCCTACATCATGTGGCAAACCGGTGAGCAAGTGGCTCTATTAGTATAGGAGATACCTGAAAACATATCACACTTTTCATCATAGTGCTTTTACCAATGCATAAAATGCATGGAGAAGTCATTTCGAATGACTGGTCCTCAGTGTTGTGAGAACGATGACTGGTTAAAATTTTTGGTGGTTTCTTGTTCAGTCCATAGGCCTACATCATGTGGCAAACCGGTGAGCATGTGGCTCTATTAGTATAGGAGATACCTGAAAACATATCACACTTTTCATCATAGTGCTTTTACCAATGCATAAAATGCATGGAGAAGTCATTTCGAATGACTGGTCCTCAGTGTTGTGAGAACGATGACTGGTTAAAATTTTTGGTGGTTTCTTGTTCAGTCCATAGGCCTACATCATGTGGCAAACCGGTGAGCATGTGGCTCTATTAGTATAGGAGATACCTGAAAACATATCACACTTTTCATCATAGTGCTTTTACCAATGCATAAAATGCATGGAGAATTCATTTCGAATGACTGGTCCTCAGTGTTGTGAGAACGATGACTGGTTAAAATTTTTGGTGGTTTCTTGTTCAGTCCATAGGCCTACATCATGTGGCAAACCGGTGAGCATGTGGCTCTATTAGTATAGGAGATACCTGAAAACATATCACACTTTTCATCATAGTGCTTTTACCAATGCATAAAATGCATGGAGAAGTCATTTCGAATGACTGGTCCTCAGTGTTGTGAGAACGATGACTGGTTAAAATTTTTGGTGGTTTCTTGTTCAGTCCATAGGCCTACATCATGTGGCAAACCGGTGAGCATGTGGCTCTATTAGTATAGGAGATACCTGAAAACATATCACACTTTTCATCATAGTGCTTTTACCAATGCATAAAATGCATGGAGAAGTCATTTTGAATGACTGGTCCTCAGTGTTGTGAGAACGATGACTGGTTAAAATTTTTGGTGGTTTCTTGTTCAGTCCATAGGCCTACATCATGTGGCAAACCGGTGAGCATGTGGCTCTATTAGTATAGGAGATACCTGAAAACATATCACACTTTTCATCATAGTGCTTTTACCAATGCATAAAATGCATGGAGAAGTCATTTCGAATGACTGGTCCTCAGTGTTGTGAGAACGATGACTGGTTAAAATTTTTGGTGGTTTCTTGTTCAGTCCATAGGCCTACATCATGTGGCAAACCGGTGAGCAAGTGGCTCTATTAGTATAGGAGATACCTGAAAACATATCACACTTTTCATCATAGTGCTTTTACCAATGCATAAAATGCATGGAGAAGTCATTTCGAATGACTGGTCCTCAGTGTTGTGAGAACGATGACTGGTTAAAATTTTTGGTGGTTTCTTGTTCAGTCCATAGGCCTACATCATGTGGCAAACCGGTGAGCATGTGGCTCTATTAGTATAGGAGATACCTGAAAACATATCACACTTTTCATCATAGTGCTTTTACCAATGCATAAAATGCATGGAGAAGTCATTTCGAATGACTGGTCCTCACTGTTGTGAGAACGATGACTGGTTAAAATTTTTGGTGGTTTCTTGTTCAGTCCATAGGCCTACATCATGTGGCAAACCGGTGAGCATGTGGCTCTATTAGTATAGGAGATACCTGAAAACATATCACACTTTTCATCATAGTGCTTTTACCAATGCATAAAATGCATGGAGAATTCATTTCGAATGACTGGTCCTCAGTGTTGTGAGAACGATGACTGGTTAAAATTTTTGGTGGTTTCTTGTTCAGTCCATAGGCCTACATCATGTGGCAAACCGGTGAGCATGTGGCTCTATTAGTATAGGAGATACCTGAAAACATATCACACTTTTCATCATAGTGCTTTTACCAATGCATAAAATGCATGGAGAAGTCATTTCGAATGACTGGTCCTCAGTGTTGTGAGAACGATGACTGGTTAAAATTTTTGGTGGTTTCTTGTTCAGTCCATAGGCCTACATAATGTGGCAAACCGGTGAGCATGTGGCTCTATTAGTATAGGAGATACCTGAAAACATATCACACTTTTCATCATAGTGCTTTTACCAATGCATAAAATGCATGGAGAAGTCATTTTGAATGACTGGTCCTCAGTGTTGTGAGAACGATGACTGGTTAAAATTTTTGGTGGTTTCTTGTTCAGTCCATAGGCCTACATCATGTGGCAAACCGGTGAGCATGTGGCTCTATTAGTATAGGAGATACCTGAAAACATATCACACTTTTCATCATAGTGCTTTTACCAATGCATAAAATGCATGGAGAAGTCATTTCGAATGACTTGGTCCTCAGTGTTGTGAGAACGATGACTGGTTAAAATTTTTGGTGGTTTCTTGTTCAGTCCATAGGCCTACATCATGTGGCAAACCGGTGAGCATGTGGCTCTATTAGTATAGGAGATACCTGAAAACATATCACACTTTTCATCATAGTGCTTTTACCAATGCATAAAATGCATGGAGAAGTCATTTCGAATGACTGGTCCTCAGTGTTGTGAGAACGATGACTGGTTAAAATTTTTGGTGGTTTCTTGTTCAGTCCATAGGCCTACATCATGTGGCAAACCGGTGAGCATGTGGCTCTATTAGTATAGGAGATACCTGAAAACATATCACACTTTTCATCATAGTGCTTTTACCAATGCATAAAATGCATGGAGAAGTCATTTCGAATGACTGGTCCTCAGTGTTGTGAGAACGATGACTGGTTAAAATTTTTGGTGGTTTCTTGTTCAGTCCATAGGCCTACATCATGTGGCAAACCGGTGAGCATGTGGCTCTATTAGTATAGGAGATACCTGAAAACATATCACACTTTTCATCATAGTGCTTTTACCAATGCATAAAATGCATGGAGAAGTCATTTCGAATGACTGGTCCTCAGTGTTGTGAGAACGATGACTGGTTAAAATTTTTGGTGGTTTCTTGTTCAGTCCATAGGCCTACATCATGTGGCAAACCGGTGAGCATGTGGCTCTATTAGTATAGGAGGTACCTGAAAACATATCACACTTTTCATCATAGTGCTTTTACCAATGCATAAAATGCATGGAGAAGTCATTTCGAATGACTGGTCCTCAGTGTTGTGAGAACGATGACTGGTTAACATTTTTGGTGGTTTCTTGTTCAGTCCATAGGCCTACATCATGTGGCAAACCGGTGAGCATGTGGCTCTATTAGTATAGGAGATACCTGAAAACATATCACACTTTTCATCATAGTGCTTTTACCAATGCATAAAATGCATGGAGAAGTCATTTCGAATGACTGGTCCTCAGTGTTGTGAGAACGATGACTGGTTAAAATTTTTGGTGGTTTCTTGTTCAGTCCATAGGCCTACATCATGTGGCAAACCGGTGAGCATGTGGCTCTATTAGTATAGGAGATACCTGAAAACATATCACACTTTTCATCATAGTGCTTTTACCAATGCATAAAATGCATGGAGAAGTCATTTCGAATGACTGGTCCTCAGTGTTGTGAGAACGATGACTGGTTAAAATTTTTGGTGGTTTCTTGTTCAGTCCATAGGCCTACATCATGTGGCAAACCGGTGAGCATGTGGCTCTATTAGTATAGGAGATACCTGAAAACATATCACACTTTTCATCATAGTGCTTTTACCAATGCATAAAATGCATGGAGAAGTCATTTCGAATGACTGGTCCTCAGTGTTGTGAGAACGATGACTGGTTAAAATTTTTGGTGGTTTCTTGTTCAGTCCATAGGCCTACATCATGTGGCAAACCGGTGAGCATGTGGCTCTATTAGTATAGGAGATACCTGAAAACATATCACACTTTTCATCATAGTGCTTTTACCAATGCATAAAATGCATGGAGAAGTCATTTCGAATGACTGGTCCTCAGTGTTGTGAGAACGATGACTGGTTAAAATTTTTGGTGGTTTCTTGTTCAGTCCATAGGCCTACATCATGTGGCAAACCGGTGAGCATGTGGCTCTATTAGTATAGGAGATACCTGAAAACATATCACACTTTTCATCATAGTGCTTTTACCAATGCATAAAATGCATGGAGAAGTCATTTCGAATGACTGGTCCTCAGTGTTGTGAGAACGATGACTGGTTAAAATTTTTGGTGGTTTCTTGTTCAGTCCATAGGCCTACATCATGTGGCAAACCGGTGAGCATGTGGCTCTATTAGTATAGGAGGTACCTGAAAACATATCACACTTTTCATCATAGTGCTTTTACCAATGCATAAAATGCATGGAGAAGTCATTTCGAATGACTGGTCCTCAGTGTTGTGAGAACGATGACTGGTTAACATTTTTGGTGGTTTCTTGTTCAGTCCATAGGCCTACATCATGTGGCAAACCGGTGAGCATGTGGCTCTATTAGTATAGGAGATACCTGAAAACATATCACACTTTTCATCATAGTGCTTTTACCAATGCATAAAAAGCATGGAGAAGTCATTTCGAATGACTGGTCCTCAGTGTTGTGAGAACGATGACTGGTTAAAATTTTTGGTGGTTTCTTGTTCAGTCCATAGGCCTACATCATGTGGCAAACCGGTGAGCATGTGGCTCTATTAGTATAGGAGATACCTGAAAACATATCACACTTTTCATCATAGTGCTTTTACCAATGCATAAAATGCATGGAGAAGTCATTTCAAATGACTGGTCCTCAGTGTTGTGAGAACGATGACTGGTTAAAATTTTTGGTGGTTTCTTGTTCAGTCCATAGGCCTACATCATGTGGCAAACCGGTGAGCATGTGGCTCTATTAGTATAGGAGGTACCTGAAAACATATCACACTTTTCATCATAGTGCTTTTACCAATGCATAAAATGCATGGAGAAGTCATTTCGAATGACTGGTCCTCAGTGTTGTGAGAACGATGACTGGTTAACATTTTTGGTGGTTTCTTGTTCAGTCCATAGGCCTACATCATTTGGGAAACCGGTGAGCATGTGGCTCTATTAGTATAGGAGATACCTGAAAACATATCACACTTTTCATCATAGTGCTTTTACCAATGCATAAAAAGCATGGAGAAGTCATTTCGAATGACTGGTCCTCAGTGTTGTGAGAACGATGACTGGTTAAAATTTTTGGTGGTTTCTTGTTCAGTCCATAGGCCTACATCATGTGTCAAACCGGTGAGCATGTGGCAATATTAGTATAGGAGATACCTGAAAACATATCACACTTTTCATCATAGTGCTTTTACCAATGCATAAAATGCATGGAGAAGTCATTTCAAATGACTGGTCCTCAGTGTTGTGAGAACGATGACTGGTTAAAATTTTTGGTGGTTTCTTGTTCAGTCCATAGGCCTACATCATGTGGCAAACCGGTGAGCATGTGGCTCTATTAGTATAGGAGATACCTGAAAACATATCACACTTTTCATCATAGTGCTTTTACCAATGCATAAAATGCATGGAGAAGTCATTTCGAATGACTGGTCCTCAGTGTTGTGAGAACGATGACTGGTTAAAATTTTTGGTGGTTTCTTGTTCAGTCCATAGGCCTACATCATGTGGCAAACCGGTGAGCATGTGGCTCTATTAGTATAGGAGATACCTGAAAACATATCACACTTTTCATCATAGTGCTTTTACCAATGCAAAAAATGCATGGAGAAGTCATTTCGAATGACTGGTCCTCAGTGTTGTGAGAACGATGACTGGTTAAAATTTTTGGTGGTTTCTTGTTCAGTCCATAGGCCTACATCATGTGGCAAACCGGTGAGCATGTGGCTCTATTAGTATAGGAGATACCTGAAAACATATCACACTTTTCATCATAGTGCTTTTACCAATGCATAAAATGCATGGAGAAGTCATTTCGAATGACTGGTCCTCAGTGTTGTGAGAACGATGACTGGTTAACATTTTTGGTGGTTTCTTGTTCAGTCCATAGGCCTACATCATTTGGGAAACCGGTGAGCATGTGGCTCTATTAGTATAGGAGATACCTGAAAACATATCACACTTTTCATCATAGTGCTTTTACCAATGCATAAAAAGCATGGAGAAGTCATTTCGAATGACTGGTCCTCAGTGTTGTGAGAACGATGACTGGTTAAAATTTTTGGTGGTTTCTTGTTCAGTCCATAGGCCTACATCATGTGGCAAACCGGTGAGCATGTGCCTCTATTAGTATAGGAGATACCTGAAAACATATCACACTTTTCATCATAGTGCTTTTACCAATACATAAAATGCATGGAGAAGTCATTTCGAAAGACTGGTCCTCAGTGTTGTGAGAACGATGACTGGTTAAAATTTTTGGTGGTTTCTTGTTCAGTCCATAGGCCTACATCATGTGTCAAACCGGTGAGCATGTGGCTCTATTAGTATAGGAGATACCTGAAAACATATCACACTTTTCATCATAGTGCTTTTACCAATGCATAAAATGCATGGAGAAGTCATTTAGAATGACTGGTCCTCAGTGTTGTGAGAACGATGACTGGTTAAAATTTTTGGTGGTTTCTTGTTCAGTCCATAGGCCTACATCATGTGGCAAACCGGTGAGCATGTGGCTCTATTAGTATAGGAGATACCTGAAAACATATCACACTTTTCATCATAGTGCTTTTACCAATGCATAAAAAGCATGGAGAAGTCATTTCGAATGACTGGTCCTCAGTGTTGTGAGAACGATGACTGGTTAAAATTTTTGGTGGTTTCTTGTTCAGTCCATAGGCCTACATCATGTGGCAAACCGGTGAGCATGTGGCTCTATTAGTATAGGAGATACCTGAAAACATATCACACTTTTCATCATAGTGCTTTTACCAATACATAAAATGCATGGAGAAGTCATTTCGAAAGACTGGTCCTCAGTGTTGTGAGAACGATGACTGGTTAAAATTTTTGGTGGTTTCTTGTTCAGTCCATAGGCCTACATCATGTGTCAAACCGGTGAGCATGTGGCTCTATTAGTATAGGAGATACCTGAAAACATATCACACTTTTCATCATAGTGCTTTTACCAATGCATAAAATGCATGGAGAAGTCATTTCAAATGACTGGTCCTCAGTGTTGTGAGAACGATGACTGGTTAAAATTTTTGGTGGTTTCTTGTTCAGTCCATAGGCCTACATCATGTGGCAAACCGGTGAGCATGTGGCTCTATTAGTATAGGAGATACCTGAAAACATATCACACTTTTCATCATAGTGCTTTTACCAATGCATAAAATGCATGGAGAAGTCATTTCGAATGACTGGTCCTCAGTGTTGTGAGAACGATGACTGGTTAAAATTTTTGGTGGTTTCTTGTTCAGTCCATAGGCCTACATCATGTGGCAAACCGGTGAGCATGTGGCTCTATTAGTATAGGAGATACCTGAAAACATATCACACTTTTCATCATAGTGCTTTTACCAATGCAAAAAATGCATGGAGAAGTCATTTCGAATGACTGGTCTTCAGTGTTGTGAGAACGATGACTGGTTAAAATTTTTGGTGGTTTCTTGTTCAGTCCATAGGCCTACATCATGTGGCAAACCGGTGAGCATGTGGCTCTATTAGTATAGGAGATACCTGAAAACATATCACACTTTTCATCATAGTGCTTTTACCAATGCATAAAATGCATGGAGAAGTCATTTCGAATGACTGGTCCTCAGTGTTGTGAGAACGATGACTGGTTAACATTTTTAGTGGTTTCTTGTTCAGTCCATAGGCCTACATCATTTGGGAAACCGGTGAGCATGTGGCTCTATTAGTATAGGAGATACCTGAAAACATATCACACTTTTCATCATAGTGCTTTTACCAATGCATAAAAAGCATGGAGAAGTCATTTCGAATGACTGGTCCTCAGTGTTGTGAGAACGATGACTGGTTAAAATTTTTGGTGGTTTCTTGTTCAGTCCATAGGCCTACATCATGTGGCAAACCGGTGAGCATGTGCCTCTATTAGTATAGGAGATACCTGAAAACATATCACACTTTTCATCATAGTGCTTTTACCAATACATAAAATGCATGGAGAATTCATTTCGAAAGACTGGTCCTCAGTGTTGTGAGAACGATGACTGGTTAAAATTTTTGGTGGTTTCTTGTTCAGTCCATAGGCCTACATCATGTGTCAAACCGGTGAGCATGTGGCTCTATTAGTATAGGAGATACCTGAAAACATATCACACTTTTCATCATAGTGCTTTTACCAATGCATAAAATGCATGGAGAAGTCATTTCGAATGACTGGTCCTCAGTGTTGTGAGAACGATGACTGGTTAAAATTTTTGGTGGTTTCTTGTTCAGTCCATAGGCCTACATCATGTGGCAAACCGGTGAGCATGTGGCTCTATTAGTATAGGAGATACCTGAAAACATATCACACTTTTCATCATAGTGCTTTTACCAATGCATAAAATGCATGGAGAATTCATTTCGAATGACTGGTCCTCAGTGTTGTGAGAACGATGACTGGTTAAAATTTTTGGTGGTTTCTTGTTCAGTCCATAGGCCTACATCATGTGGCAAACCGGTGAGCATGTGGCTCTATTAGTATAGGAGATACCTGAAAACATATCACACTTTTCATCATAGTGCTTTTACCAATGCATAAAATGCATGGAGAAGTCATTTCGAATGACTGGTCCTCAGTGTTGTGAGAACGATGACTGGTTAAAATTTTTGGTGGTTTCTTGTTCAGTCCATAGGCCTACATCATGTGGCAAACCGGTGAGCATGTGGCTCTATTAGTATAGGAGATACCTGAAAACATATCACACTTTTCATCATAGTGCTTTTACCAATGCATAAAATGCATGGAGAAGTCATTTTGAATGACTGGTCCTCAGTGTTGTGAGAACGATGACTGGTTAAAATTTTTGGTGGTTTCTTGTTCAGTCCATAGGCCTACATCATGTGGCAAACCGGTGAGCATGTGGCTCTATTAGTATAGGAGATACCTGAAAACATATCACACTTTTCATCATAGTGCTTTTACCAATGCATAAAATGCATGGAGAAGTCATTTCGAATGACTTGGTCCTCAGTGTTGTGAGAACGATGACTGGTTAAAATTTTTGGTGGTTTCTTGTTCAGTCCATAGGCCTACATCATGTGGCAAACCGGTGAGCATGTGGCTCTATTAGTATAGGAGATACCTGAAAACATATCACACTTTTCATCATAGTGCTTTTACCAATGCATAAAATGCATGGAGAAGTCATTTCGAATGACTGGTCCTCAGTGTTGTGAGAACGATGACTGGTTAAAATTTTTGGTGGTTTCTTGTTCAGTCCATAGGCCTACATCATGTGGCACACCGGTGAGCATGTGGCTCTATTAGTATAGGAGATACCTGAAAACATATCACACTTTTCATCATAGTGCTTTTACCAATGCATAAAATGCATGGAGAAGTCATTTCGAATGACTGGTCCTCAGTGTTGTGAGAACGATGACTGGTTAAAATTTTTGGTGGTTTCTTGTTCAGTCCATAGGCCTACATCATGTGGCAAACCGGTGAGCATGTGGCTCTATTAGTATAGGAGATACCTGAAAACATATCACACTTTTCATCATAGTGCTTTTACCAATGCATAAAATGCATGGAGAAGTCATTTCGAATGACTGGTCCTCAGTGTTGTGAGAACGATGACTGGTTAAAATTTTTGGTGGTTTCTTGTTCAGTCCATAGGCCTACATCATGTGGCAAACCGGTGAGCATGTGGCTCTATTAGTATAGGAGATACCTGAAAACATATCACACTTTTCATCATAGTGCTTTTACCAATGCATAAAATGCATGGAGAAGTCATTTCGAATGACTGGTCCTCAGTGTTGTGAGAACGATGACTGGTTAAAATTTTTGGTGGTTTCTTGTTCAGTCCATAGGCCTACATCATGTGGCAAACCGGTGAGCATGTGGCTCTATTAGTATAGGAGATACCTGAAAACATATCACACTTTTCATCATAGTGCTTTTACCAATGCATAAAATGCATGGAGAAGTCATTTCGAATGACTGGTCCTCAGTGTTGTGAGAACGATGACTGGTTAAAATTTTTGGTGGTTTCTTGTTCAGTCCATAGGCCTACATCATGTGGCAAACCGGTGAGCATGTGGCTCTATTAGTATAGGAGATACCTGAAAACATATCACACTTTTCATCATAGTGCTTTTACCAATGCATAAAATGCATGGAGAAGTCATTTTGAATGACTGGTCCTCAGTGTTGTGAGAACGATGACTGGTTAAAATTTTTGGTGGTTTCTTGTTCAGTCCATAGGCCTACATCATGTGGCAAACCGGTGAGCATGTGGCTCTATTAGTATAGGAGATACCTGAAAACATATCACACTTTTCATCATAGTGCTTTTACCAATGCATAAAATGCATGGAGAAGTCATTTCGAATGACTTGGTCCTCAGTGTTGTGAGAACGATGACTGGTTAAAATTTTTGGTGGTTTCTTGTTCAGTCCATAGGCCTACATCATGTGGCAAACCGGTGAGCATGTGGCTCTATTAGTATAGGAGATACCTGAAAACATATCACACTTTTCATCATAGTGCTTTTACCAATGCATAAAATGCATGGAGAAGTCATTTCGAATGACTGGTCCTCAGTGTTGTGAGAACGATGACTGGTTAAAATTTTTGGTGGTTTCTTGTTCAGTCCATAGGCCTACATCATGTGGCACACCGGTGAGCATGTGGCTCTATTAGTATAGGAGATACCTGAAAACATATCACACTTTTCATCATAGTGCTTTTACCAATGCATAAAATGCATGGAGAAGTCATTTCGAATGACTGGTCCTCAGTGTTGTGAGAACGATGACTGGTTAAAATTTTTGGTGGTTTCTTGTTCAGTCCATAGGCCTACATCATGTGGCAAACCGGTGAGCATGTGGCTCTATTAGTATAGGAGATACCTGAAAACATATCACACTTTTCATCATAGTGCTTTTACCAATGCATAAAATGCATGGAGAAGTCATTTCGAATGACTGGTCCTCAGTGTTGTGAGAACGATGACTGGTTAAAATTTTTGGTGGTTTCTTGTTCAGTCCATAGGCCTACATCATGTGGCAAACCGGTGAGCATGTGGCTCTATTAGTATAGGAGATACCTGAAAACATATCACACTTTTCATCATAGTGCTTTTACCAATGCATAAAATGCATGGAGAAGTCATTTCGAATGACTGGTCCTCAGTGTTGTGAGAACGATGACTGGTTAAAATTTTTGGTGGTTTCTTGTTCAGTCCATAGGCCTACATCATGTGGCAAACCGGTGAGCATGTGGCTCTATTAGTATAGGAGGTACCTGAAAACATATCACACTTTTCATCATAGTGCTTTTACCAATGCATAAAATGCATGGAGAAGTCATTTCGAATGACTGGTCCTCAGTGTTGTGAGAACGATGACTGGTTAACATTTTTGGTGGTTTCTTGTTCAGTCCATAGGCCTACATCATGTGGCAAACCGGTGAGCATGTGGCTCTATTAGTATAGGAGATACCTGAAAACATATCACACTTTTCATCATAGTGCTTTTACCAATGCATAAAAAGCATGGAGAAGTCATTTCGAATGACTGGTCCTCAGTGTTGTGAGAACGATGACTGGTTAAAATTTTTGGTGGTTTCTTGTTCAGTCCATAGGCCTACATCATGTGGCAAACCGGTGAGCATGTGGCTCTATTAGTATAGGAGATACCTGAAAACATATCACACTTTTCATCATAGTGCTTTTACCAATGCATAAAATGCATGGAGAAGTCATTTCAAATGACTGGTCCTCAGTGTTGTGAGAACGATGACTGGTTAAAATTTTTGGTGGTTTCTTGTTCAGTCCATAGGCCTACATCATGTGGCAAACCGGTGAGCATGTGGCTCTATTAGTATAGGAGGTACCTGAAAACATATCACACTTTTCATCATAGTGCTTTTACCAATGCATAAAATGCATGGAGAAGTCATTTCGAATGACTGGTCCTCAGTGTTGTGAGAACGATGACTGGTTAAAATTTTTGGTGGTTTCTTGTTCAGTCCATAGGCCTACATCATGTGGCAAACCGGTGAGCATGTGGCTCTATTAGTATAGGAGATACCTGAAAACATATCACACTTTTCATCATAGTGCTTTTACCAATGCATAAAATGCATGGAGAAGTCATTTCGAATGACTGGTCCTCAGTGTTGTGAGAACGATGACTGGTTAAAATTTTTGGTGGTTTCTTGTTCAGTCCATAGGCCTACATCATGTGGCAAACCGGTGAGCATGTGGCTCTATTAGTATAGGAGATACCTGAAAACATATCACACTTTTCATCATAGTGCTTTTACCAATGCATAAAATGCATGGAGAAGTCATTTCGAATGACTGGTCCTCAGTGTTGTGAGAACGATGACTGGTTAAAATTTTTGGTGGTTTCTTGTTCAGTCCATAGGCCTACATCATGTGGCAAACCGGTGAGCATGTGGCTCTATTAGTATAGGAGATACCTGAAAACATCACACTTTTCATCATAGTGCTTTTACCAATGCATAAAATGCATGGAGAAGTCATTTCGAATGACTGGTCCTCAGTGTTGTGAGAACGATGACTGGTTAAAATTTTTGGTGGTTTCTTGTTCAGTCCATAGGCCTACATCATGTGGCAAACCGGTGAGCATGTGGCTCTATTAGTATAGGAGATACCTGAAAACATCACACTTTTCATCATAGTGCTTTTACCAATGCATAAAATGCATGGAGAAGTCATTTCGAATGACTGGTCCTCAGTGTTGTGAGTACGATGACTGGTTAAAATTTTTGGTGGTTTCTTGTTCAGTCCATAGGCCTACATCATGTGGCAAACCGGTGAGCATGTGGCTCTATTAGTATAGGAGATACCTGAAAACATATCACACTTTTCATCATAGTGCTTTTACCAATGCATAAAATGCATGGAGAAGTCATTTCGAATGACTGGTCCTCAGTGTTGTGAGTACGATGACTGGTTAAAATTTTTGGTGGTTTCTTGTTCAGTCCATAGGCCTACATCATGTGGCAAACCGGTAAGCATGTGGCTCTATTAGTATAGGAGATACCTGAAAACATATCACACTTTTCATAATAGTGCTTTTACCAATGCATAAAATGCATGGAGAAGTCATTTCGAATGACTGGTCCTCAGTCTTGTGAGAACGATGACTGGTTAAAATTTTTGGTGGTTTCTTGTTCAGTCCATAGGCCTACATCATGTGGCAAACCGGTGAGCATGTGGCTCTATTAGTATAGGAGATACCTGAAAACATATCACACTTTTCATCATAGTGCTTTTACCAATGCATAAAATGCATGGAGAAGTCATTTCGAATGACTGGTCCTCAGTGTTGTGAGAACGATGACTGGTTAAAATTTTTGGTGGTTTCTTGTTCAGTCCATAGGCCTACATCATGTGGCAAACCGGTGAGCATGTGGCTCTATTAGTATAGGAGATACCTGAAAACATATCACACTTTTCATCATAGTGCTTTTACCAATGCATAAAATGCATGGAGAAGTCATTTCGAATGACTGGTCCTCAGTGTTGTGAGAACGATGACTGGTTAAAATTTTTGGTGGTTTCTTGTTCAGTCCATAGGCCTACATCATGTTGCAAACCGGTGAGCATGTGGCTCTATTAGTATAGGAGATACCTGAAAACATATCACACTTTTCATCATAGTGCTTTTACCAATGCATAAAATGCATGGAGAAGTCATTTCGAATGACTGGTCCTCAGTGTTGTGAGAACGATGACTGGTTAAAATTTTTGGTGGTTTCTTGTTCAGTCCATAGGCCTACATCATGTGGCAAACCGGTGAGCATGTGGCTCTATTAGTATAGGAGGTACCTGAAAACATATCACACTTTTCATCATAGTGCTTTTACCAATGCATAAAATGCATGGAGAAGTCATTTCGAATGACTGGTCCTCAGTGTTGTGAGAACGATGACTGGTTAACATTTTTGGTGGTTTCTTGTTCAGTCCATAGGCCTACATCATGTGGCAAACCGGTGAGCATGTGGCTCTATTAGTATAGGAGATACCTGAAAACATATCACACTTTTCATCATAGTGCTTTTACCAATGCATAAAAAGCATGGAGAAGTCATTTCGAATGACTGGTCCTCAGTGTTGTGAGAACGATGACTGGTTAAAATTTTTGGTGGTTTCTTGTTCAGTCCATAGGCCTACATCATGTGGCAAACCGGTGAGCATGTGGCTCTATTAGTATAGGAGATACCTGAAAACATATCACACTTTTCATCATAGTGCTTTTACCAATGCATAAAATGCATGGAGAAGTCATTTCAAATGACTGGTCCTCAGTGTTGTGAGAACGATGACTGGTTAAAATTTTTGGTGGTTTCTTGTTCAGTCCATAGGCCTACATCATGTGGCAAACCGGTGAGCATGTGGCTCTATTAGTATAGGAGGTACCTGAAAACATATCACACTTTTCATCATAGTGCTTTTACCAATGCATAAAATGCATGGAGAAGTCATTTCGAATGACTGGTCCTCAGTGTTGTGAGAACGACGACTGGTTAAAATTTTTGGTGGTTTCTTGTTCAGTCCATAGGCCTAAATCATGTGGCAAACCGGTGAGCATGTGGCTCTATTAGTATAGGAGATACCTGAAAACATATCACACTTTTCATCATAGTGCTTTTACCAATGCATAAAATGCATGGAGAAGTCATTTCGAATGACTGGTCCTCAGTGTTGTGAGAACGATGACTGGTTAAAATTTTTGGTGGTTTCTTGTTCAGTCCATAGGCCTACATCATGTGGCAAACCGGTGAGCATGTGGCTCTATTAGTATAGGAGATACCTGAAAACATATCACACTTTTCATCATAGTGCTTTTACCAATGCATAAAATGCATGGAGAAGTCATTTCGAATGACTGGTCCTCAGTGTTGTGAGAACGATGACTGGTTAAAATTTTTGGTGGTTTCTTGTTCAGTCCATAGGCCTACATCATGTGGCAAACCGGTGAGCATGTGGCTCTATTAGTATAGGAGATACCTGAAAACATCACACTTTTCATCATAGTGCTTTTACCAATGCATAAAATGCATGGAGAAGTCATTTCGAATGACTGGTCCTCAGTGTTGTGAGAACGATGACTGGTTAAAATTTTTGGTGGTTTCTTGTTCAGTCCATAGGCCTACATCATGTGGCAAACCGGTGAGCATGTGGCTCTATTAGTATAGGAGATACCTGAAAACATCACACTTTTCATCATAGTGCTTTTACCAATGCATAAAATGCATGGAGAAGTCATTTCGAATGACTGGTCCTCAGTGTTGTGAGTACGATGACTGGTTAAAGTTTTTGGTGGTTTCTTGTTCAGTCCATAGGCCTACATCATATGGCAAACCGGTGAGCATGTGGCTCTATTAGTATAGGAGATACCTGAAAACATATCACACTTTTCATCATAGTGCTTTTACCAATGCATAAAATGCATGGAGAAGTCATTTCGAATGACTGGTCCTCAGTGTTGTGAGTACGATGACTGGTTAAAATTTTTGGTGGTTTCTTGTTCAGTCCATAGGCCTACATCATGTGGCAAACCGGTAAGCATGTGGCTCTATTAGTATAGGAGATACCTGAAAACATATCACACTTTTCATAATAGTGCTTTTACCAATGCATAAAATGCATGGAGAAGTCATTTCGAATGACTGGTCCTCAGTGTTGTGAGAACGATGACTGGTTAAAATTTTTGGTGGTTTCTTGTTCAGTCCATAGGCCTACATCATGTGGCAAACCGGTGAGCATGTGGCTCTATTAGTATAGGAGATACCTGAAAACATATCACACTTTTCATCATAGTGCTTTTACCAATGCATAAAATGCATGGAGAAGTCATTTCGAATGACTGGTCCTCAGTGTTGTGAGAACGATGACTGGTTAAAATTTTTGGTGGTTTCTTGTTCAGTCCATAGGCCTACATCATGTGGCAAACCGGTGAGCATGTGGCTCTATTAGTATAGGAGATACCTGAAAACATATCACACTTTTCATCATAGTGCTTTTACCAATGCATAAAATGCATGGAGAAGTCATTTCGAATGACTGGTCCTCAGTGTTGTGAGAACGATGACTGGTTAAAATTTTTGGTGGTTTCTTGTTCAGTCCATAGGCCTACATCATGTGGCAAACTGGTGAGCATGTGGCTCTATTAGTATAGGAGATACCTGAAAGCATATCACACTTTTCATCATAGTGCTTTTACCAATGCATAAAATGCATGGAGAAGTCATTTCGAATGACTGGTCCTCAGTGTTGTGAGAACGATGACTGGTTAAAATTTTTGGTGGTTTCTTGTTCAGTCCATAGGCCTACATCATGTGGCAAACCGGTGAGCATGTGGCTCTATTAGTATAGGAGATACCTGAAAACATATCACACTTTTCATCATAGTGCTTTTACCAATGCATAAAATGCATGGAGAAGTCATTTCGAATGACTGGTCCTCAGTGTTGTGAGAACGATGACTGGTTAACATTTTTGGTGGTTTCTTGTTCAGTCCATAGGCCTACATCATGTGGCAAACCGGTGAGCATGTGGCTCTATTAGTATAGGAGATACCTGAAAACATATCACACTTTTCATCATAGTGCTTTTACCAATGCATAAAATGCATGGAGAAGTCATTTCGAATGACTGGTCCTCAGTGTTGTGAGAACGATGACTGGTTAAAATTTTTGGTGGTTTCTTGTTCAGTCCATAGGCCTACATCATGTGGCAAACCGGTGAGCATGTGGCTCTATTAGTATAGGAGATACCTGAAAACATATCACACTTTTCATCACAGTGCTTTTACCAATGCATAAAATGCATGGAGAAGTCATTTCGAATAACTGGTCCTCAGTGTTGTGAGAACGATGACTGGTTAAAATTTTTGGTGGTTTCTTGTTCAGTCCATGGGCCTACATCATGTGGCAAACCGGTGAGCATGTGGCTCTATTAGTATAGGAGATACCTGAAAACATATCACACTTTTCATCATAGTGCTTTTACCAATGCATAAAATGCATGGAGAAGTCATTTCGAATGACTGGTCCTCAGTGTTGTGAGAACGATGACTGGTTAAAATTTTTGGTGGTTTCTTGTTCAGTCCATAGGCCTACATCATGTGGCAAACCGGTGAGCATGTGGCTCTATTAGTATAGGAGATACCTGAAAACATATCACACTTTTCATCATAGTGCTTTTACCAATGCATAAAATGCATGGAGAAGTCATTTCGAATGACTGGTCCTCAGTGTTGTGAGAACGATGACTGGTTAAAATTTTTGGTGGTTTCTTGTTCAGTCCATAGGCCTACATCATGTGGCAAACCGGTGAGCATGTGGCTCTATTAGTATAGGAGATACCTGAAAACATATCACATTTTTCATCATAGTGCTTTTACCAATGCATAAAATGCATGGAGAAGTCATTTCGAATGACTGGTCCTCAGTGTTGTGAGAACGATGACTGGTTAAAATTTTTGGTGGTTTCTTGTTCAGTCCATATGCCTACATCATGTGGCAAACCGGTGAGCATGTGGCTCTATTAATATAGGAGATACCTGAAAACATATCACACTTTTCATCATAGTGCTTTTACCAATGCATAAAATGCATGGAGAAGTCATTTCGAATGACTGGTCCTCAGTGTTGTGAGAACGATGACTGGTTAAAATTTTTGGTGGTTTCTTGTTCAGTCCATATGCCTACATCATGTGGCAAACCGGTGAGCATGTGGCTCGATTAGTATAGGAGATACCTGAAAACATATCACACTTTTCATCATAGTGCTTTTACCAATGCATAAAATGCATGGAGAAGTCATTTCGAATGACTGGTCCTCAGTGTTGTGAGAACGATGACTGGTTAAAATTTTTGGTGGTTTCTTGTTCAGTCCATGGGCCTACATCATGTGGCAAACCGGTGAGCATGTGGCTCTATTAGTATAGGAGATACCTGAAAACATATCACACTTTTCATCATAGTGCTTTTACCAATGCATAAAATGCATGGAGAAGTCATTTCGAATGACTGGTCCTCAGTGTTCTGAGAACGATGACTGGTTAAAATTTTTGGTGGTTTCTTGTTCAGTCCATAGGCCTACATCATGTGGCAAACCGGTGAGCATGTGGCTCTATTAGTATAGGAGATACCTGAAAACATATCACACTTTTCATCATAGTGCTTTTACCAATGCATAAAATGCATGGAGAAGTCATTTCGAATGACTGGTCCTCAGTGTTGTGAGAACGATGACTGGTTAAAATTTTTGGTGGTTTCTTGTTCAGTCCATAGGCCTACATCATGTGGCAAACCGGTGAGCATGTGGCTCTATTAGTATAGGAGATACCTGAAAACATATCACACTTTTCATCATAGTGCTTTTACCAATGCATAAAATGCATGGAGAAGTCATTTCGAATGACTGGTCCTCAGTGTTGTGAGAACGATGACTGGTTAAAATTTTTGGTGGTTTCTTGTTCAGTCCATAGGCCTACATCATGTGGCAAACCGGTGAGCATGTGGCTCTATTAGTATAGGAGATACCTGAAAACATATCACACTTTTCATCATAGTGCTTTTACCAATGCATAAAATGCATGGAGAAGTCATTTCGAATGACTGGTCCTCAGTGTTGTGAGAACGATGACTGGTTAAAATTTTTGGTGGTTTCTTGTTCAGTCCATAGGCCTACATCATGTGGCAAACCGGTGAGCATGTGGCTCTATTAGTATAGGAGATACCTGAAAACATCACACTTTTCATCATAGTGCTTTTACCAATGCATAAAATGCATGGAGAAGTCATTTCGAATGACTGGTCCTCAGTGTTGTGAGAACGATGACTGGTTAAAATTTTTGGTGGTTTCTTGTTTAGTCCATAGGCCTACATCATGTGGCAAACCGGTGAGCATGTGGCTCTATTAGTATAGGAGATACCTGAAAACATCACACTTTTCATCATAGTGCTTTTACCAATGCATAAAATGCATGGAGAAGTCATTTTGAATGACTGGTCCTCAGTGTTGTGAGTACGATGACTGGTTAAAATTTTTGGTGGTTTCTTGTTCAGTCCATAGGCCTACATCATGTGGCAAACCGGTGAGCATGTGGCTCTATTAGTATAGGAGATACCTGAAAACATATCACACTTTTCATCATAGTGCTTTTACCAATGCATAAAATGCATGGAGAAGTCATTTCGAATGACTGGTCCTCAGTGTTGTGAGAACGATGACTGGTTAAAATTTTTGGTGGTTTCTTGTTCAGTCCATAGGCCTACATCATGTGGCAAACTGGTGAGCATGTGGCTCTATTAGTATAGGAGATACCTGAAAGCATATCACACTTTTCATCATAGTGCTTTTACCAATGCATAAAATGCATGGAGAAGTCATTTCGAATGACTGGTCCTCAGTGTTGTGAGAACGATGACTGGTTAAAATTTTTGGTGGTTTCTTGTTCAGTCCATAGGCCTACATCATGTGGCAAACCGGTGAGCATGTGGCTCTATTAGTATAGGAGATACCTGAAAACATATCACACTTTTCATCATAGTGCTTTTACCAATGCATAAAATGCATGGAGAAGTCATTTCGAATGACTGGTCCTCAGTGTTGTGAGAACGATGACTGGTTAACATTTTTGGTGGTTTCTTGTTCAGTCCATAGGCCTACATCATGTGGCAAACCGGTGAGCATGTGGCTCTATTAGTATAGGAGATACCTGAAAACATATCACACTTTTCATCATAGTGCTTTTACCAATGCATAAAATGCATGGAGAAGTCATTTCGAATGACTGGTCCTCAGTGTTGTGAGAACGATGACTGGTTAAAATTTTTGGTGGTTTCTTGTTCAGTCCATAGGCCTACATCATGTGGCAAACCGGTGAGCATGTGGCTCTATTAGTATAGGAGATACCTGAAAACATATCACACTTTTCATCATAGTGCTTTTACCAATGCATAAAATGCATGGAGAAGTCATTTCGAATGACTGGTCCTCAGTGTTGTGAGAACGATGACTGGTTAACATTTTTGGTGGTTTCTTGTTCAGTCCATAGGCCTACATCATGTGGCAAACCGGTGAGCATGTGGCTCTATTAGTATAGGAGATACCTGAAAACATATCACACTTTTCATCATAGTGCTTTTACCAATGCATAAAATGCATGGAGAAGTCATTTCGAATGACTGGTCCTCAGTGTTGTGAGAACGATGACTGGTTAAAATTTTTGGTGGTTTCTTGTTCAGTCCATAGGCCTACATCATGTGGCAAACCGGTGAGCATGTGGCTCTATTAGTATAGGAGATACCTGAAAACATATCACACTTTTCATCATAGTGCTTTTACCAATGCATAAAATGCATGGAGAAGTCATTTCGAATGACTGGTCCTCAGTGTTGTGAGAACGATGACTGGTTAAAATTTTTGGTGGTTTCTTGTTCAGTCCATAGGCCTACATCATGTGGCAAACCGGTGAGCATGTGGCTCTATTAGTATAGGAGATACCTGAAAACATATCACACTTTTCATCATAGTGCTTTTACCAATGCATAAAATGCATGGAGAAGTCATTTCGAATGACTGGTCCTCAGTGTTGTGAGAACGATGACTGGTTAAAATTTTTGGTGGTTTCTTGTTCAGTCCATAGGCCTACATCATGTGGCAAACCGGTGAGCATGTGGCTCTATTAGTATAGGAGATACCTGAAAACATCACACTTTTCATCATAGTGCTTTTACCAATGCATAAAATGCATGGAGAAGTCATTTCGAATGACTGGTCCTCAGTGTTGTGAGAACGATGACTGGTTAAAATTTTTGGTGGTTTCTTGTTCAGTCCATAGGCCTACATCATGTGGCAAACCGGTGAGCATGTGGCTCTATTAGTATAGGAGATACCTGAAAACATCACACTTTTCATCATAGTGCTTTTACCAATGCATAAAATGCATGGAGAAGTCATTTTGAATGACTGGTCCTCAGTGTTGTGAGTACGATGACTGGTTAAAATTTTTGGTGGTTTCTTGTTCAGTCCATAGGCCTACATCATGTGGCAAACCGGTGAGCATGTGGCTCTATTAGTATAGGAGATACCTGAAAACATATCACACTTTTCATCATAGTGCTTTTACCAATGCATAAAATGCATGGAGAAGTCATTTCGAATGACTGGTCCTCAGTGTTGTGAGAACGATGACTGGTTAAAATTTTTGGTGGTTTCTTGTTCAGTCCATAGGCCTACATCATGTGGCAAACTGGTGAGCATGTGGCTCTATTAGTATAGGAGATACCTGAAAGCATATCACACTTTTCATCATAGTGCTTTTACCAATGCATAAAATGCATGGAGAAGTCATTTCGAATGACTGGTCCTCAGTGTTGTGAGAACGATGACTGGTTAAAATTTTTGGTGGTTTCTTGTTCAGTCCATAGGCCTACATCATGTGGCAAACCGGTGAGCATGTGGCTCTATTAGTATAGGAGATACCTGAAAACATATCACACTTTTCATCATAGTGCTTTTACCAATGCATAAAATGCATGGAGAAGTCATTTCGAATGACTGGTCCTCAGTGTTGTGAGAACGATGACTGGTTAACATTTTTGGTGGTTTCTTGTTCAGTCCATAGGCCTACATCATGTGGCAAACCGGTGAGCATGTGGCTCTATTAGTATAGGAGATACCTGAAAACATATCACACTTTTCATCATAGTGCTTTTACCAATGCATAAAATGCATGGAGAAGTCATTTCGAATGACTGGTCCTCAGTGTTGTGAGAACGATGACTGGTTAAAATTTTTGGTGGTTTCTTGTTCAGTCCATAGGCCTACATCATGTGGCAAACCGGTGAGCATGTGGCTCTATTAGTATAGGAGATACCTGAAAACATATCACACTTTTCATCACAGTGCTTTTACCAATGCATAAAATGCATGGAGAAGTCATTTCGAATAACTGGTCCTCAGTGTTGTGAGAACGATGACTGGTTAAAATTTTTGGTGGTTTCTTGTTCAGTCCATGGGCCTACATCATGTGGCAAACCGGTGAGCATGTGGCTCTATTAGTATAGGAGATACCTGAAAACATATCACACTTTTCATCATAGTGCTTTTACCAATGCATAAAATGCATGGAGAAGTCATTTCGAATGACTGGTCCTCAGTGTTGTGAGAACGATGACTGGTTAAAATTTTTGGTGGTTTCTTGTTCAGTCCATAGGCCTACATCATGTGGCAAACCGGTGAGCATGTGGCTCTATTAGTATAGGAGATACCTGAAAACATATCACACTTTTCATCATAGTGCTTTTACCAATGCATAAAATGCATGGAGAAGTCATTTCGAATGACTGGTCCTCAGTGTTGTGAGAACGATGACTGGTTAAAATTTTTGGTGGTTTCTTGTTCAGTCCATAGGCCTACATCATGTGGCAAACCGGTGAGCATGTGGCTCTATTAGTATAGGAGATACCTGAAAACATATCACATTTTTCATCATAGTGCTTTTACCAATGCATAAAATGCATGGAGAAGTCATTTCGAATGACTGGTCCTCAGTGTTGTGAGAACGATGACTGGTTAAAATTTTTGGTGGTTTCTTGTTCAGTCCATATGCCTACATCATGTGGCAAACCGGTGAGCATGTGGCTCTATTAATATAGGAGATACCTGAAAACATATCACACTTTTCATCATAGTGCTTTTACCAATGCATAAAATGCATGGAGAAGTCATTTCGAATGACTGGTCCTCAGTGTTGTGAGAACGATGACTGGTTAAAATTTTTGGTGGTTTCTTGTTCAGTCCATATGCCTACATCATGTGGCAAACCGGTGAGCATGTGGCTCGATTAGTATAGGAGATACCTGAAAACATATCACACTTTTCATCATAGTGCTTTTACCAATGCATAAAATGCATGGAGAAGTCATTTCGAATGACTGGTCCTCAGTGTTGTGAGAACGATGACTGGTTAAAATTTTTGGTGGTTTCTTGTTCAGTCCATGGGCCTACATCATGTGGCAAACCGGTGAGCATGTGGCTCTATTAGTATAGGAGATACCTGAAAACATATCACACTTTTCATCATAGTGCTTTTACCAATGCATAAAATGCATGGAGAAGTCATTTCGAATGACTGGTCCTCAGTGTTCTGAGAACGATGACTGGTTAAAATTTTTGGTGGTTTCTTGTTCAGTCCATAGGCCTACATCATGTGGCAAACCGGTGAGCATGTGGCTCTATTAGTATAGGAGATACCTGAAAACATATCACACTTTTCATCATAGTGCTTTTACCAATGCATAAAATGCATGGAGAAGTCATTTCGAATGACTGGTCCTCAGTGTTGTGAGAACGATGACTGGTTAAAATTTTTGGTGGTTTCTTGTTCAGTCCATAGGCCTACATCATGTGGCAAACCGGTGAGCATGTGGCTCTATTAGTATAGGAGATACCTGAAAACATATCACACTTTTCATCATAGTGCTTTTACCAATGCATAAAATGCATGGAGAAGTCATTTCGAATGACTGGTCCTCAGTGTTGTGAGAACGATGACTGGTTAAAATTTTTGGTGGTTTCTTGTTCAGTCCATAGGCCTACATCATGTGGCAAACCGGTGAGCATGTGGCTCTATTAGTATAGGAGATACCTGAAAACATATCACACTTTTCATCATAGTGCTTTTACCAATGCATAAAATGCATGGAGAAGTCATTTCGAATGACTGGTCCTCAGTGTTGTGAGAACGATGACTGGTTAAAATTTTTGGTGGTTTCTTGTTCAGTCCATAGGCCTACATCATGTGGCAAACCGGTGAGCATGTGGCTCTATTAGTATAGGAGATACCTGAAAACATCACACTTTTCATCATAGTGCTTTTACCAATGCATAAAATGCATGGAGAAGTCATTTCGAATGACTGGTCCTCAGTGTTGTGAGAACGATGACTGGTTAAAATTTTTGGTGGTTTCTTGTTCAGTCCATAGGCCTACATCATGTGGCAAACCGGTGAGCATGTGGCTCTATTAGTATAGGAGATACCTGAAAACATCACACTTTTCATCATAGTGCTTTTACCAATGCATAAAATGCATGGAGAAGTCATTTTGAATGACTGGTCCTCAGTGTTGTGAGTACGATGACTGGTTAAAATTTTTGGTGGTTTCTTGTTCAGTCCATAGGCCTACATCATGTGGCAAACCGGTGAGCATGTGGCTCTATTAGTATAGGAGATACCTGAAAACATATCACACTTTTCATCATAGTGCTTTTACCAATGCATAAAATGCATGGAGAAGTCATTTCGAATGACTGGTCCTCAGTGTTGTGAGAACGATGACTGGTTAAAATTTTTGGTGGTTTCTTGTTCAGTCCATAGGCCTACATCATGTGGCAAACCGGTGAGCATGTGGCTCTATTAGTATAGGAGATACCTGAAAGCATATCACACTTTTCATCATAGTGCTTTTACCAATGCATAAAATGCATGGAGAAGTCATTTCGAATGACTGGTCCTCAGTGTTGTGAGAACGATGACTGGTTAAAATTTTTGGTGGTTTCTTGTTCAGTCCATAGGCCTACATCATGTGGCAAACCGGTGAGCATGTGGCTCTATTAGTATAGGAGATACCTGAAAACATATCACACTTTTCATCATAGTGCTTTTACCAATGCATAAAATGCATGGAGAAGTCATTTCGAATGACTGGTCCTCAGTGTTGTGAGAACGATGACTGGTTAAAATTTTTGGTGGTTTCTTGTTCAGTCCATAGGCCTACATCATGTGGCAAACCGGTGAGCATGTGGCTCTATTAGTATAGGAGATACCTGAAAACATATCACACTTTTCATCATAGTGCTTTTACCAATGCATAAAATGCATGGAGAAGTCATTTCGAATGACTGGTCCTCAGTGTTGTGAGAACGATGACTGGTTAAAATTTTTGGTGGTTTCTTGTTCAGTCCGTAGGCCTACATCATGTGGCGAACCGGTGAGCATGTGGCTCTATTAGTATAGGAGATACCTGAAAACATATCACACTTTTCATCATAGTGCTTTTACCAATGCATAAAATGCATGGAGAAGTCATTTCGAATGACTGGTCCTCAGTGTTGTGAGAACGATGACTGGTTAAAATTTTTGGTGGTTTCTTGTTCAGTCCATGGGCCTACATCATGTGGCAAACCGGTGAGCATGTGGCTCTATTAGTATAGGACATACCTGAAAACATATCACACTTTTCATCATAGTGCTTTTACCAATGCATAAAATGCATGGAGAAGTCATTTCGAATGACTGGTCCTCAGTGTTGTGAGAACGATGACTGGTTAAAATTTTTGGTGGTTTCTTGTTCAGTCCATAGGCCTACATCATGTGGCAAACCGGTGAGCATGTGGCTCTTTTAGTATAGGAGATACCTGAAAACATATCACACTTTTCATCATAGTGCTTTTACCAATGCATAAAATGCATGGAGAAGTCATTTCGAATGACTGGTCCTCAGTGTTGTGAGAACGATGACTGGTTAAAATTTTTGGTGGTTTCTTGTTCAGTCCATATGCCTACATCATGTGGCAAACCGGTGAGCATGTGGCTCTATTAGTATAGGAGATACCTGAAAACATATCACACTTTTCATCATAGTGCTTTTACCAATGCATAAAATGCATGGAGAAGTCATTTCGAATGACTGGTCCTCAGTGTTGTGAGAACGATGACTGGTTAAAATTTTTGGTGGTTTCTTGTTCAGTCCATATGCCTACATCATGTGGCAAACCGGTGAGCATGTGGCTCTATTACTATAGGAGATACCTGAAAAGATATCACACTTTTCATCATAGTGCTTTTACCAATGCATAAAATGCATGGAGAAGTCATTTCGAATGACTGGTCCTCAGTGTTGTGAGAACGATGACTGGTTAACATTTTTGGTGGTTTCTTGTTCAGTCCATAGGCCTACATCATGTGGCAAACCGGTGAGCATGTGGCTCTATTAGTATAGGAGATACCTGAAAACATATCACACTTTTCATCATAGTGCTTTTACCAATGCAGAAAATGCATGGAGAAGTCATTTCGAATGACTGGTCCTCAGTGTTGTGAGAACGATGACTGGTCAAAATTTTTGGTCCTTTCTTGTTCAGTCCATAGGCCTACATCATGTGGCAAACTGGTGAGCATGTGGCTCTATTAGTATAGGAGATACCTGAAAGCATATCACACTTTTCATCATAGTGCTTTTACCAATGCATAAAATGCATGGAGAAGTCATTTCGAATGACTGGTCCTCAGTGTTGTGAGAACGATGACTGGTTAAAATTTTTGGTGGTTTCTTGTTCAGTCCATAGGCCTACATCATGTGGCAAACCGGTGAGCATGTGGCTCTATTAGTATAGGAGATACCTGAAAACATATCACACTTTTCATCATAGTGCTTTTACCAATGCATAAAATGCATGGAGAAGTCATTTCGAATGACTGGTCCTCAGTGTTGTGAGAACGATGACTGGTTAAAATTTTTGGTGGTTTCTTGTTCAGTCCATAGGCCTACATCATGTGGCAAACCGGTGAGCATGTGGCTCTATTAGTATAGGAGATACCTGAAAACATATCACACTTTTCATCATAGTGCTTTTACCAATGCATAAAATGCATGGAGAAGTCATTTCGAATGACTGGTCCTCAGTGTTGTGAGAACGATGACTGGTTAACATTTTTGGTGGTTTCTTGTTCAGTCCATAGGCCTACATCATGTGGCAAACCGGTGAGCATGTGGCTCTATTAGTATAGGAGATACCTGAAAACATATCACACTTTTCATCATAGTGCTTTTACCAATGCATAAAATGCATGGAGAAGTCATTTCGAATGACTGGTCCTCAGTGTTGTGAGAACGATGACTGGTTAAAATTTTTGGTGGTTTCTTGTTCAGTCCATAGGCCTACATCATGTGGCAAACCGGTGAGCATGTGGCTCTATTAGTATAGGAGATACCTGAAAACATATCACACTTTTCATCACAGTGCTTTTACCAATGCATAAAATGCATGGAGAAGTCATTTCGAATAACTGGTCCTCAGTGTTGTGAGAACGATGACTGGTTAAAATTTTTGGTGGTTTCTTGTTCAGTCCATGGGCCTACATCATGTGGCAAACCGGTGAGCATGTGGCTCTATTAGTATAGGAGATACCTGAAAACATATCACACTTTTCATCATAGTGCTTTTACCAATGCATAAAATGCATGGAGAAGTCATTTCGAATGACTGGTCCTCAGTGTTGTGAGAACGATGACTGGTTAAAATTTTTGGTGGTTTCTTGTTCAGTCCATAGGCCTACATCATGTGGCAAACCGGTGAGCATGTGGCTCTATTAGTATAGGAGATACCTGAAAACATATCACACTTTTCATCATAGTGCTTTTACCAATGCATAAAATGCATGGAGAAGTCATTTCGAATGACTGGTCCTCAGTGTTGTGAGAACGATGACTGGTTAAAATTTTTGGTGGTTTCTTGTTCAGTCCATAGGCCTACATCATGTGGCAAACCGGTGAGCATGTGGCTCTATTAGTATAGGAGATACCTGAAAACATATCACACTTTTCATCATAGTGCTTTTACCAATGCATAAAATGCATGGAGAAGTCATTTCGAATGACTGGTCCTCAGTGTTGTGAGAACGATGACTGGTTAAAATTTTTGGTGGTTTCTTGTTCAGTCCATATGCCTACATCATGTGGCAAACCGGTGAGCATGTGGCTCGATTAGTATAGGAGATACCTGAAAACATATCACACTTTTCATCATAGTGCTTTTACCAATGCATAAAATGCATGGAGAAGTCATTTCGAATGACTGGTCCTCAGTGTTGTGAGAACGATGACTGGTTAAAATTTTTGGTGGTTTCTTGTTCAGTCCATGGGCCTACATCATGTGGCAAACCGGTGAGCATGTGGCTCTATTAGTATAGGAGATACCTGAAAACATATCACACTTTTCATCATAGTGCTTTTACCAATGCATAAAATGCATGGAGAAGTCATTTCGAATGACTGGTCCTCAGTGTTCTGAGAACGATGACTGGTTAAAATTTTTGGTGGTTTCTTGTTCAGTCCATAGGCCTACATCATGTGGCAAACCGGTGAGCATGTGGCTCTATTAGTATAGGAGATACCTGAAAACATATCACACTTTTCATCATAGTGCTTTTACCAATGCATAAAATGCATGGAGAAGTCATTTCGAATGACTGGTCCTCAGTGTTGTGAGAACGATGACTGGTTAAAATTTTTGGTGGTTTCTTGTTCAGTCCATAGGCCTACATCATGTGGCAAACCGGTGAGCATGTGGCTCTATTAGTATAGGAGATACCTGAAAACATATCACACTTTTCATCATAGTGCTTTTACCAATGCATAAAATGCATGGAGAAGTCATTTCGAATGACTGGTCCTCAGTGTTGTGAGAACGATGACTGGTTAAAATTTTTGGTGGTTTCTTGTTCAGTCCATAGGCCTACATCATGTGGCAAACCAGTGAGCATGTGGCTCTATTAGTATAGGAGATACCTGAAAACATATCACACTTTTCATCATAGTGCTTTTACCAATGCATAAAATGCATGGAGAAGTCATTTCGAATGACTGGTCCTCAGTGTTGTGAGAACGATGACTGGTTAAAATTTTTGGTGGTTTCTTGTTCAGTCCATAGGCCTACATCATGTGGCAAACCGGTGAGCATGTGGCTCTATTAGTATAGGAGATACCTGAAAACATCACACTTTTCATCATAGTGCTTTTACTAATGCATAAAATGCATGGAGAAGTCATTTCGAATGACTGGTCCTCAGTGTTGTGAGAACGATGACTGGTTAAAATTTTTGGTGGTTTCTTGTTCAGTCCATAGGCCTACATCATGTGGCAAACCGGTGAGCATGTGGCTCTATTAGTATAGGAGATACCTGAAAACATCACACTTTTCATCATAGTGCTTTTACCAATGCATAAAATGCATGGAGAAGTCATTTTGAATGACTGGTCCTCAGTGTTGTGAGTACGATGACTGGTTAAAATTTTTGGTGGTTTCTTGTTCAGTCCATAGGCCTACATCATGTGGCAAACCGGTGAGCATGTGGCTCTATTAGTATAGGAGATACCTGAAAACATATCACACTTTTCATCATAGTGCTTTTACCAATGCATAAAATGCATGGAGAAGTCATTTCGAATGACTGGTCCTCAGTGTTGTGAGAACGATGACTGGTTAAAATTTTTGGTGGTTTCTTGTTCAGTCCATAGGCCTACATCATGTGGCAAACCGGTGAGCATGTGGCTCTATTAGTATAGGAGATACCTGAAAGCATATCACACTTTTCATCATAGTGCTTTTACCAATGCATAAAATGCATGGAGAAGTCATTTCGAATGACTGGTCCTCAGTGTTGTGAGAACGATGACTGGTTAAAATTTTTGGTGGTTTCTTGTTCAGTCCATAGGCCTACATCATGTGGCAAACCGGTGAGCATGTGGCTCTATTAGTATAGGAGATACCTGAAAACATATCACACTTTTCATCATAGTGCTTTTACCAATGCATAAAATGCATGGAGAAGTCATTTCGAATGACTGGTCCTCAGTGTTGTGAGAACGATGACTGGTTAAAATTTTTGGTGGTTTCTTGTTCAGTCCATAGGCCTACATCATGTGGCAAACCGGTGAGCATGTGGCTCTATTAGTATAGGAGATACCTGAAAACATATCACACTTTTCATCATAGTGCTTTTACCAATGCATAAAATGCATGGAGAAGTCATTTCGAATGACTGGTCCTCAGTGTTGTGAGAACGATGACTGGTTAAAATTTTTGGTGGTTTCTTGTTCAGTCCGTAGGCCTACATCATGTGGCGAACCGGTGAGCATGTGGCTCTATTAGTATAGGAGATACCTGAAAACATATCACACTTTTCATCATAGTGCTTTTACCAATGCATAAAATGCATGGAGAAGTCATTTCGAATGACTGGTCCTCAGTGTTGTGAGAACGATGACTGGTTAAAATTTTTGGTGGTTTCTTGTTCAGTCCATGGGCCTACATCATGTGGCAAACCGGTGAGCATGTGGCTCTATTAGTATAGGACATACCTGAAAACATATCACACTTTTCATCATAGTGCTTTTACCAATGCATAAAATGCATGGAGAAGTCATTTCGAATGACTGGTCCTCAGTGTTGTGAGAACGATGACTGGTTAAAATTTTTGGTGGTTTCTTGTTCAGTCCATAGGCCTACATCATGTGGCAAACCGGTGAGCATGTGGCTCTTTTAGTATAGGAGATACCTGAAAACATATCACACTTTTCATCATAGTGCTTTTACCAATGCATAAAATGCATGGAGAAGTCATTTCGAATGACTGGTCCTCAGTGTTGTGAGAACGATGACTGGTTAAAATTTTTGGTGGTTTCTTGTTCAGTCCATAGGCCTACATCATGTGGCAAACCGGTGAGCATGTGGCTCTATTAGTATAGGAGATACCTGAAAACATATCACACTTTTCATCATAGTGCTTTTACCAATGCATAAAATGCATGGAGAAGTCATTTCGAATGACTGGTCCTCAGTGTTGTGAGAACGATGACTGGTTAAAATTTTTGGTGGTTTCTTGTTCAGTCCATATGCCTACATCATGTGGCAAACCGGTGAGCATGTGGCTCTATTAGTATAGGAGATACCTGAAAACATATCACACTTTTCATCATAGTGCTTTTACCAATGCATAAAATGCATGGAGAAGTCATTTCGAATGACTGGTCCTCAGTGTTGTGAGAACGATGACTGGTTAAAATTTTTGGTGGTTTCTTGTTCAGTCCATATGCCTACATCATGTGGCAAACCGGTGAGCATGTGGCTCTATTACTATAGGAGATACCTGAAAACATATCACACTTTTCATCATAGTGCTTTTACCAATGCATAAAATGCATGGAGAAGTCATTTCGAATGACTGGTCCTCAGTGTTGTGAGAACGATGACTGGTTAAAATTTTTGGTGGTTTCTTGTTCAGTCCATAGGCCTACATCATGTGGCAAACCGGTGAGCATGTGGCTCTATTAGTATAGGAGATACCTGAAAACATATCACACTTTTCATCATAGTGCTTTTACCAATGCAGAAAATGCATGGAGAAGTCATTTCGAATGACTGGTCCTCAGTGTTGTGAGAACGATGACTGGTTAAAATTTTTGGTCCTTTCTTGTTCAGTCCATAGGCCTACATCATGTGGCAAACCGGTGAGCATGTGGCTCTATTAGTTTAGGAGATACCTGAAAACATATCACACTTTTCATCATAGTGCTTTTACCAATGCATAAAATGCATGGAGAAGTCATTTCGAATGACTGGTCCTCAGTGTTGTGAGAACGATGACTGGTTAAAATTTTTGGTGGTTTCTTGTTCAGTCCATAGGCCTACATCATGTGGCAAACCGGTGAGCATGTGGCTCTATTAGTATAGGAGATACCTGAAAACATATCACACTTTTCATCATAGTGCTTTTACCAATGCATAAAATGCATGGAGAAGTCATTTCGAATGACTGGTCCTCAGTGTTGTGAGAACGATGACTGGTTAAAATTTTTGGTGGTTTCTTGTTCAGTCCATAGGCCTACATCATGTGGCAAACTGGTGAGCATGTGGCTCTATTAGTATAGGAGATACCTGAAAGCATATCACACTTTTCATCATAGTGCTTTTACCAATGCATAAAATGCATGGAGAAGTCATTTCGAATGACTGGTCCTCAGTGTTGTGAGAACGATGACTGGTTAAAATTTTTGGTGGTTTCTTGTTCAGTCCATAGGCCTACATCATGTGGCAAACCGGTGAGCATGTGGCTCTATTAGTATAGGAGATACCTGAAAACATATCACACTTTTCATCATAGTGCTTTTACCAATGCATAAAATGCATGGAGAAGTCATTTCGAATGACTGGTCCTCAGTGTTGTGAGAACGATGACTGGTTAACATTTTTGGTGGTTTCTTGTTCAGTCCATAGGCCTACATCATGTGGCAAACCGGTGAGCATGTGGCTCTATTAGTATAGGAGATACCTGAAAACATATCACACTTTTCATCATAGTGCTTTTACCAATGCATAAAATGCATGGAGAAGTCATTTCGAATGACTGGTCCTCAGTGTTGTGAGAACGATGACTGGTTAAAATTTTTGGTGGTTTCTTTTTCAGTCCATAGGCCTACATCATGTGGCAAACCGGTGAGCATGTGGCTCTATTAGTATAGGAGATACCTGAAAACATATCACACTTTTCATCACAGTGCTTTTACCAATGCATAAAATGCATGGAGAAGTCATTTCGAATAACTGGTCCTCAGTGTTGTGAGAACGATGACTGGTTAAAATTTTTGGTGGTTTCTTGTTCAGTCCATGGGCCTACATCATGTGGCAAACCGGTGAGCATGTGGCTCTATTAGTATAGGAGATACCTGAAAACATATCACACTTTTCATCATAGTGCTTTTACCAATGCATAAAATGCATGGAGAAGTCATTTCGAATGACTGGTCCTCAGTGTTGTGAGAACGATGACTGGTTAAAATTTTTGGTGGTTTCTTGTTCAGTCCATAGGCCTACATCATGTGGCAAACCGGTGAGCATGTGGCTCTATTAGTATAGGAGATACCTGAAAACATATCACACTTTTCATCATAGTGCTTTTACCAATGCATAAAATGCATGGAGAAGTCATTTCGAATGACTGGTCCTCAGTGTTGTGAGAACGATGACTGGTTAAAATTTTTGGTGGTTTCTTGTTCAGTCCATAGGCCTACATCATGTGGCAAACCGGTGAGCATGTGGCTCTATTAGTATAGGAGATACCTGAAAACATATCACACTTTTCATCATAGTGCTTTTACCAATGCATAAAATGCATGGAGAAGTCATTTCGAATGACTGGTCCTCAGTGTTGTGAGAACGATGACTGGTTAAAATTTTTGGTGGTTTCTTGTTCAGTCCATATGCCTACATCATGTGGCAAACCGGTGAGCATGTGGCTCTATTAGTATAGGAGATACCTGAAAACATATCACACTTTTCATCATAGTGCTTTTACCAATGCATAAAATGCATGGAGAAGTCATTTCGAATGACTGGTCCTCAGTGTTGTGAGAACGATGACTGGTTAAAATTTTTGGTGGTTTCTTGTTCAGTCCATATGCCTACATCATGTGGCAAACCGGTGAGCATGTGGCTCGATTAGTATAGGAGATACCTGAAAACATATCAAACTTTTCATCATAGTGCTTTTACCAATGCATAAAATGCATGGAGAAGTCATTTCGAATGACTGGTCCTCAGTGTTGTGAGAACGATGACTGGTTAAAATTTTTGGTGGTTTCTTGTTCAGTCCATGGGCCTACATCATGTGGCAAACCGGTGAGCATGTGGCTCTATTAGTATAGGAGATACCTGAAAACATATCACACTTTTCATCATAGTGCTTTTACCAATGCATAAAATGCATGGAGAAGTCATTTCGAATGACTGGTCCTCAGTGTTCTGAGAACGATGACTGGTTAAAATTTTTGGTGGTTTCTTGTTCAGTCCATAGGCCTACATCATGTGGCAAACCGGTGAGCATGTGGCTCTATTAGTATAGGAGATACCTGAAAACATATCACACTTTTCATCATAGTGCTTTTACCAATGCATAAAATGCATGGAGAAGTCATTTCGAATGACTGGTCCTCAGTGTTGTGAGAACGATGACTGGTTAAAATTTTTGGTGGTTTCTTGTTCAGTCCATATGCCTACATCATGTGGCAAACCGGTGAGCATGTGGCTCTATTAGTATAGGAGATACCTGAAAACATATCACACTTTTCATCATAGTGCTTTTACCAATGCATAAAATGCATGGAGAAGTCATTTCGAATGACTGGTCCTCAGTGTTGTGAGAACGATGACTGGTTAAAATTTTTGGTGGTTTCTTGTTCAGTCCATATGCCTACATCATGTGGCAAACCGGTGAGCATGTGGCTCTATTACTATAGGAGATACCTGAAAACATATCACACTTTTCATCATAGTGCTTTTACCAATGCATAAAATGCATGGAGAAGTCATTTCGAATGACTGGTCCTCAGTGTTGTGAGAACGATGACTGGTTAAAATTTTTGGTGGTTTCTTGTTCAGTCCATAGGCCTACATCATGTGGCAAACCGGTGAGCATGTGGCTCTATTAGTATAGGAGATACCTGAAAACATATCACACTTTTCATCATAGTGCTTTTACCAATGCAGAAAATGCATGGAGAAGTCATTTCGAATGACTGGTCCTCAGTGTTGTGAGAACGATGACTGGTTAAAATTTTTGGTCCTTTCTTGTTCAGTCCATAGGCCTACATCATGTGGCAAACCGGTGAGCATGTGGCTCTATTAGTTTAGGAGATACCTGAAAACATATCACACTTTTCATCATAGTGCTTTTACCAATGCATAAAATGCATGGAGAAGTCATTTCGAATGACTGGTCCTCAGTGTTGTGAGAACGATGACTGGTTAAAATTTTTGGTGGTTTCTTGTTCAGTCCATAGGCCTACATCATGTGGCAAACCGGTGAGCATGTGGCTCTATTAGTATAGGAGATACCTGAAAACATATCACACTTTTCATCATAGTGCTTTTACCAATGCATAAAATGCATGGAGAAGTCATTTCGAATGACTGGTCCTCAGTGTTGTGAGAACGATGACTGGTTAAAATTTTTGGTGGTTTCTTGTTCAGTCCATAGGCCTACATCATGTGGCAAACCGGTGAGCATGTGGCTCTATTAGTATAGGAGATACCTGAAAACATATCACACTTTTCATCATAGTGCTTTTACCAATGCATAAAATGCATGGAGAAGTCATTTCGAATGACTGGTCCTCAGTGTTGTGAGAACGATGACTGGTTAAAATTTTTGGTGGTTTCTTGTTCAGTCCATATGCCTACATCATGTGGCAAACCGGTGAGCATGTGGCTCTATTAGTATAGGAGATACCTGAAAACATATCACACTTTTCATCATAGTGCTTTTACCAATGCATAAAATGCATGGAGAAGTCATTTCGAATGACTGGTCCTCAGTGTTGTGAGAACGATGACTGGTTAAAATTTTTGGTGGTTTCTTGTTCAGTCCATATGCCTACATCATGTGGCAAACCGGTGAGCATGTGGCTCGATTAGTATAGGAGATACCTGAAAACATATCAAACTTTTCATCATAGTGCTTTTACCAATGCATAAAATGCATGGAGAAGTCATTTCGAATGACTGGTCCTCAGTGTTGTGAGAACGATGACTGGTTAAAATTTTTGGTGGTTTCTTGTTCAGTCCATGGGCCTACATCATGTGGCAAACCGGTGAGCATGTGGCTCTATTAGTATAGGAGACACCTGAAAACATATCACACTTTTCATCATAGTGCTTTTACCAATGCATAAAATGCATGGAGAAGTCATTTCGAATGACTGGTCCTCAGTGTTCTGAGAACGATGACTGGTTAAAATTTTTGGTGGTTTCTTGTTCAGTCCATAGGCCTACATCATGTGGCAAACCGGTGAGCATGTGGCTCTATTAGTATAGGAGATACCTGAAAACATATCACACTTTTCATCATAGTGCTTTTACCAATGCATAAAATGCATGGAGAAGTCATTTCGAATGACTGGTCCTCAGTGTTGTGAGAACGATGACTGGTTAAAATTTTTGGTGGTTTCTTGTTCAGTCCATAGGCCTACATCATGTGGCAAACCGGTGAGCATGTGGCTCTATTAGTATAGGAGATACCTGAAAACATATCACACTTTTCATCATAGTGCTTTTACCAATGCATAAAATGCATGGAGAAGTCATTTCGAATGACTGGTCCTCAGTGTTGTGAGAACGATGACTGGTTAAAATTTTTGGTGGTTTCTTGTTCAGTCCATAGGCCTACATCATGTGGCAAACCGGTGAGCATGTGGCTCTATTAGTATAGGAGACACCTGAAAACATATCACACTTTTCATCATAGTGCTTTTACCAATGCATAAAATGCATGGAGAAGTCATTTCGAATGACTGGTCCTCAGTGTTCTGAGAACGATGACTGGTTAAAATTTTTGGTGGTTTCTTGTTCAGTCCATAGGCCTACATCATGTGGCAAACCGGTGAGCATGTGGCTCTATTAGTATAGGAGATACCTGAAAACATATCACACTTTTCATCATAGTGCTTTTACCAATGCATAAAATGCATGGAGAAGTCATTTCGAATGACTGGTCCTCAGTGTTGTGAGAACGATGACTGGTTAAAATTTTTGGTGGTTTCTTGTTCAGTCCATAGGCCTACATCATGTGGCAAACCGGTGAGCATGTGGCTCTATTAGTATAGGAGATACCTGAAAACATATCACACTTTTCATCATAGTGCTTTTACCAATGCATAAAATGCATGGAGAAGTCATTTCGAATGACTGGTCCTCAGTGTTGTGAGAACGATGACTGGTTAAAATTTTTGGTGGTTTCTTGTTCAGTCCATAGGCCTACATCATGTGGCAAACCGGTGAGCATGTGGCTCTATTAGTATAGGAGATACCTGAAAACATATCACACTTTTCATCATAGTGCTTTTACCAATGCATAAAATGCATGGAGAAGTCATTTCGAATGACTGGTCCTCGGTGTTGTGAGAACGATGACTGGTTAAAATTTTTGGTGGTTTCTTGTTCAGTCCATAGGCCTACATCATGTGGCAAACCGGTGAGCATGTGGCTCTATTAGTATAGGAGATACCTGAAAACATCACACTTTTCATCATAGTGCTTTTACCAATGCATAAAATGCATGGAGAAGTCATTTCGAATGACTGGTCCTCAGTGTTGTGAGAACGATGACTGGTTAAAATTTTTGGTGGTTTCTTGTTCAGTCCATAGGCCTACATCATGTGGCAAACCGGTGAGCATGTGGCTCTATTAGTATAGGAGATACCTGAAAACATCACACTTTTCATCATAGTGCTTTTACCAATGCATAAAATGCATGGAGAAGTCATTTTGAATGACTGGTCCTCAGTGTTGTGAGTACGATGACTGGTTAAAATTTTTGGTGGTTTCTTGTTCAGTCCATAGGCCTACATCATGTGGCAAACCGGTGAGCATGTGGCTCTATTAGTATAGGAGATACCTGAAAACATATCACACTTTTCATCATAGTGCTTTTACCAATGCATAAAATGCATGGAGAAGTCATTTCGAATGACTGGTCCTCAGTGTTGTGAGAACGATGACTGGTTAAAATTTTTGGTGGTTTCTTGTTCAGTCCATAGGCCTACATCATGTGGCAAACCGGTGAGCATGTGGCTCTATTAGTATAGGAGATACCTGAAAGCATATCACACTTTTCATCATAGTGCTTTTACCAATGCATAAAATGCATGGAGAAGTCATTTCGAATGACTGGTCCTCAGTGTTGTGAGAACGATGACTGGTTAAAATTTTTGGTGGTTTCTTGTTCAGTCCATAGGCCTACATCATGTGGCAAACCGGTGAGCATGTGGCTCTATTAGTATAGGAGATACCTGAAAACATATCACACTTTTCATCATAGTGCTTTTACCAATGCATAAAATGCATGGAGAAGTCATTTCGAATGACTGGTCCTCAGTGTTGTGAGAACGATGACTGGTTAAAATTTTTGGTGGTTTCTTGTTCAGTCCATAGGCCTACATCATGTGGCAAACCGGTGAGCATGTGGCTCTATTAGTATAGGAGATACCTGAAAACATATCACACTTTTCATCATAGTGCTTTTACCAATGCATAAAATGCATGGAGAAGTCATTTCGAATGACTGGTCCTCAGTGTTGTGAGAACGATGACTGGTTAAAATTTTTGGTGGTTTCTTGTTCAGTCCGTAGGCCTACATCATGTGGCGAACCGGTGAGCATGTGGCTCTATTAGTATAGGAGATACCTGAAAACATATCACACTTTTCATCATAGTGCTTTTACCAATGCATAAAATGCATGGAGAAGTCATTTCGAATGACTGGTCCTCAGTGTTGTGAGAACGATGACTGGTTAAAATTTTTGGTCCTTTCTTGTTCAGTCCATAGGCCTACATCATGTGGCAAACCGGTGAGCATGTGGCTCTATTAGTTTAGGAGATACCTGAAAACATATCACACTTTTCATCATAGTGCTTTTACCAATGCATAAAATGCATGGAGAAGTCATTTCGAATGACTGGTCCTCAGTGTTGTGAGAACGATGACTGGTTAAAATTTTTGGTGGTTTCTTGTTCAGTCCATAGGCCTACATCATGTGGCAAACCGGTGAGCATGTGGCTCTATTAGTATAGGAGATACCTGAAAACATATCACACTTTTCATCATAGTGCTTTTACCAATGCATAAAATGCATGGAGAAGTCATTTCGAATGACTGGTCCTCAGTGTTGTGAGAACGATGACTGGTTAAAATTTTTGGTGGTTTCTTGTTCAGTCCATAGGCCTACATCATGTGGCAAACCGGTGAGCATGTGGCTCTATTAGTATAGGAGATACCTGAAAACATATCACACTTTTCATCATAGTGCTTTTACCAATGCATAAAATGCATGGAGAAGTCATTTCGAATGACTGGTCCTCAGTGTTGTGAGAACGATGACTGGTTAAAATTTTTGGTGGTTTCTTGTTCAGTCCATATGCCTACATCATGTGGCAAACCGGTGAGCATGTGGCTCTATTAGTATAGGAGATACCTGAAAACATATCACACTTTTCATCATAGTGCTTTTACCAATGCATAAAATGCATGGAGAAGTCATTTCGAATGACTGGTCCTCAGTGTTGTGAGAACGATGACTGGTTAAAATTTTTGGTGGTTTCTTGTTCAGTCCATATGCCTACATCATGTGGCAAACCGGTGAGCATGTGGCTCGATTAGTATAGGAGATACCTGAAAACATATCAAACTTTTCATCATAGTGCTTTTACCAATGCATAAAATGCATGGAGAAGTCATTTCGAATGACTGGTCCTCAGTGTTGTGAGAACGATGACTGGTTAAAATTTTTGGTGGTTTCTTGTTCAGTCCATGGGCCTACATCATGTGGCAAACCGGTGAGCATGTGGCTCTATTAGTATAGGAGACACCTGAAAACATATCACACTTTTCATCATAGTGCTTTTACCAATGCATAAAATGCATGGAGAAGTCATTTCGAATGACTGGTCCTCAGTGTTCTGAGAACGATGACTGGTTAAAATTTTTGGTGGTTTCTTGTTCAGTCCATAGGCCTACATCATGTGGCAAACCGGTGAGCATGTGGCTCTATTAGTATAGGAGATACCTGAAAACATATCACACTTTTCATCATAGTGCTTTTACCAATGCATAAAATGCATGGAGAAGTCATTTCGAATGACTGGTCCTCAGTGTTGTGAGAACGATGACTGGTTAAAATTTTTGGTGGTTTCTTGTTCAGTCCATAGGCCTACATCATGTGGCAAACCGGTGAGCATGTGGCTCTATTAGTATAGGAGATACCTGAAAACATATCACACTTTTCATCATAGTGCTTTTACCAATGCATAAAATGCATGGAGAAGTCATTTCGAATGACTGGTCCTCAGTGTTGTGAGAACGATGACTGGTTAAAATTTTTGGTGGTTTCTTGTTCAGTCCATAGGCCTACATCATGTGGCAAACCGGTGAGCATGTGGCTCTATTAGTATAGGAGACACCTGAAAACATATCACACTTTTCATCATAGTGCTTTTACCAATGCATAAAATGCATGGAGAAGTCATTTCGAATGACTGGTCCTCAGTGTTCTGAGAACGATGACTGGTTAAAATTTTTGGTGGTTTCTTGTTCAGTCCATAGGCCTACATCATGTGGCAAACCGGTGAGCATGTGGCTCTATTAGTATAGGAGATACCTGAAAACATATCACACTTTTCATCATAGTGCTTTTACCAATGCATAAAATGCATGGAGAAGTCATTTCGAATGACTGGTCCTCAGTGTTGTGAGAACGATGACTGGTTAAAATTTTTGGTGGTTTCTTGTTCAGTCCATAGGCCTACATCATGTGGCAAACCGGTGAGCATGTGGCTCTATTAGTATAGGAGATACCTGAAAACATATCACACTTTTCATCATAGTGCTTTTACCAATGCATAAAATGCATGGAGAAGTCATTTCGAATGACTGGTCCTCAGTGTTGTGAGAACGATGACTGGTTAAAATTTTTGGTGGTTTCTTGTTCAGTCCATAGGCCTACATCATGTGGCAAACCGGTGAGCATGTGGCTCTATTAGTATAGGAGATACCTGAAAACATATCACACTTTTCATCATAGTGCTTTTACCAATGCATAAAATGCATGGAGAAGTCATTTCGAATGACTGGTCCTCGGTGTTGTGAGAACGATGACTGGTTAAAATTTTTGGTGGTTTCTTGTTCAGTCCATAGGCCTACATCATGTGGCAAACCGGTGAGCATGTGGCTCTATTAGTATAGGAGATACCTGAAAACATCACACTTTTCATCATAGTGCTTTTACCAATGCATAAAATGCATGGAGAAGTCATTTCGAATGACTGGTCCTCAGTGTTGTGAGAACGATGACTGGTTAAAATTTTTGGTGGTTTCTTGTTCAGTCCATAGGCCTACATCATGTGGCAAACCGGTGAGCATGTGGCTCTATTAGTATAGGAGATACCTGAAAACATCACACTTTTCATCATAGTGCTTTTACCAATGCATAAAATGCATGGAGAAGTCATTTTGAATGACTGGTCCTCAGTGTTGTGAGTACGATGACTGGTTAAAATTTTTGGTGGTTTCTTGTTCAGTCCATAGGCCTACATCATGTGGCAAACCGGTGAGCATGTGGCTCTATTAGTATAGGAGATACCTGAAAACATATCACACTTTTCATCATAGTGCTTTTACCAATGCATAAAATGCATGGAGAAGTCATTTCGAATGACTGGTCCTCAGTGTTGTGAGAACGATGACTGGTTAAAATTTTTGGTGGTTTCTTGTTCAGTCCATAGGCCTACATCATGTGGCAAACCGGTGAGCATGTGGCTCTATTAGTATAGGAGATACCTGAAAACATATCACACTTTTCATCATAGTGCTTTTACCAATGCATAAAATGCATGGAGAAGTCATTTCGAATGACTGGTCCTCAGTGTTGTGAGAACGATGACTGGTTAAAATTTTTGGTGGTTTCTTGTTCAGTCCATAGGCCTACATCATGTGGCAAACCGGTGAGCATGTGGCTCTATTAGTATAGGAGATACCTGAAAACATATCACACTTTTCATCATAGTGCTTTTACCAATGCATAAAATGCATGGAGAAGTCATTTCGAATGACTGGTCCTCAGTGTTGTGAGAACGATGACTGGTTAAAATTTTTGGTGGTTTCTTGTTCAGTCCGTAGGCCTACATCATGTGGCGAACCGGTGAGCATGTGGCTCTATTAGTATAGGAGATACCTGAAAACATATCACACTTTTCATCATAGTGCTTTTACCAATGCATAAAATGCATGGAGAAGTCATTTCGAATGACTGGTCCTCAGTGTTGTGAGAACGATGACTGGTTAAAATTTTTGGTGGTTTCTTGTTCAGTCCATGGGCCTACATCATGTGGCAAACCGGTGAGCATGTGGCTCTATTAGTATAGGAGATACCTGAAAACATATCACACTTTTCATCATAGTGCTTTTACCAATGCATAAAATGCATGGAGAAGTCATTTCGAATGACTGGTCCTCGGTGTTGTGAGAACGATGACTGGTTAAAATTTTTGGTGGTTTCTTGTTCAGTCCATAGGCCTACATCATGTGGCAAACCGGTGAGCATGTGGCTCTATTAGTATAGGAGATACCTGAAAACATCACACTTTTCATCATAGTGCTTTTACCAATGCATAAAATGCATGGAGAAGTCATTTCGAATGACTGGTCCTCAGTGTTGTGAGAACGATGACTGGTTAAAATTTTTGGTGGTTTCTTGTTCAGTCCATAGGCCTACATCATGTGGCAAACCGGTGAGCATGTGGCTCTTTTAGTATAGGAGATACCTGAAAACATATCACACTTTTCATCATAGTGCTTTTACCAATGCATAAAATGCATGGAGAAGTCATTTCGAATGACTGGTCCTCAGTGTTGTGAGAACGATGACTGGTTAAAATTTTTGGTGGTTTCTTGTTCAGTCCATAGGCCTACATCATGTGGCAAACCGGTGAGCATGTGGCTCTATTAGTATAGGAGATACCTGAAAACATATCACACTTTTCATCATAGTGCTTTTACCAATGCATAAAATGCATGGAGAAGTCATTTCGAATGACTGGTCCTCAGTGTTGTGAGAACGATGACTGGTTAAAATTTTTGGTGGTTTCTTGTTCAGTCCATATGCCTACATCATGTGGCAAACCGGTGAGCATGTGGCTCTATTAGTATAGGAGATACCTGAAAACATATCACACTTTTCATCA
The DNA here is from genome assembly GCF_032444005.1 of Ranitomeya imitator. Lineage (NCBI taxonomy): Eukaryota > Metazoa > Chordata > Amphibia > Anura > Dendrobatidae > Ranitomeya > Ranitomeya imitator. The sequence goes on from NW_027194845.1 coordinate 112,181, forward strand.
TAGTGCTTTTACCAATGCATAAAATGCATGGAGAAGTCATTTCGAATGACTGGTCCTCAGTGTTGTGAGAACGATGACTGGTTAAAATTTTTGGTGGTTTCTTGTTCAGTCCATATGCCTACATCATGTGGCAAACCGGTGAGCATGTGGCTCTATTACTATAGGAGATACCTGAAAACATATCACACTTTTCATCATAGTGCTTTTACCAATGCATAAAATGCATGGAGAAGTCATTTCGAATGACTGGTCCTCAGTGTTGTGAGAACGATGACTGGTTAAAATTTTTGGTGGTTTCTTGTTCAGTCCATAGGCCTACATCATGTGGCAAACCGGTGAGCATGTGGCTCTATTAGTATAGGAGATACCTGAAAACATATCACACTTTTCATCATAGTGCTTTTACCAATGCATAAAATGCATGGAGAAGTCATTTCGAATGACTGGTCCTCAGTGTTGTGAGAACGATGACTGGTTAAAATTTTTGGTCCTTTCTTGTTCAGTCCATAGGCCTACATCATGTGGCAAACCGGTGAGCATGTGGCTCTATTAGTATAGGAGATACCTGAAAACATATCACACTTTTCATCATAGTGCTTTTACCAATGCATAAAATGCATGGAGAAGTCATTTCGAATGACTGGTCCTCAGTGTTGTGAGAACGATGACTGGTTAAAATTTTTGGTGGTTTCTTGTTCAGTCCATATGCCTACATCATGTGGCAAACCGGTGAGCATGTGGCTCTATTAGTATAGGAGATACCTGAAAACATATCACACTTTTCATCATAGTGCTTTTACCAATGCATAAAATGCATGGAGAAGTCATTTCGAATGATTGGTCCTCAGTGTTGTGAGAACGATGACTGGTTAAAATTTTTGGTGGTTTCTTGTTCAGTCCATAGGCCTACATCATGTGGCAAACCGGTGAGCATGTGGCTCTATTAGTATAGGAGATACCTGAAAACATATCACACTTTTCATCATAGTGCTTTTACCAATGCAGAAAATGCATGGAGAAGTCATTTCGAATGACTGGTCCTCAGTGTTGTGAGAACGATGACTGGTTAAAATTTTTGGTGGTTTCTTGTTCAGTCCATAGGCCTACATCATGTGGCAAACCGGTGAGCATGTGGCTCTATTAGTATAGGAGATACCTGAAAACATATCACACTTTTCATCATAGTGCTTTTACCAATGCATAAAATGCATGGAGAAGTCATTTCGAATGACTGGTCCTCAGTGTTGTGAGAACGATGACTGGTTAAAATTTTTGGTGGTTTCTTGTTCAGTCCATAGGCCTACATCATGTGGCAAACCGATGAGCATGTGGCTCTATTAGTATAGGAGATACCTGAAAACATATCACACTTTTCATCATAGTGCTTTTACCAATGCATAAAATGCATGGAGAAGTCATTTCGAATGACTGGTCCTCAGTGTTGTGAGAACGATGACTGGTTAAAATTTTGGTGGTTTCTTGTTCAGTCCATAGGCCTACATCATGTGGCAAACCGGTGAGCATGTGGCTCTATTAGTATAGGATATACCTGAAAACATATCACACTTTTCATCATAGTGCTTTTACCAATGCATAAAATGCATGGAGAAGTCAATTCGAATGACTGGTCCTCAGTGTTGTGAGAACGATGACTGGTTAAAATTTTTGGTGGTTTCTTGTTCAGTCCATGGGCCTACATCATGTGGCAAACCGGTGAGCATGTGACTCTATTAGTATAGGAGATACCTGAAAACATATCACACTTTTCATCATAGTGCTTTTACCAATGCATAAAATGCATGGAGAAGTCATTTAGAATGACTGGTCCTCAGTGTTGTGAGAACGATGACTGGTTAAAATTTTTGGTGGTTTCTTGTTCAGTCCATGGGCCTGCATCATGTGGCAAACCGGTGAGCATGTGGCTCTATTAGTATAGGAGATAACTGAAAACATATCACACTTTTCATCATAGTGCTTTTACCAATGCATAAAATGCATGGAGAAGTCATTTCGAATGACTGGTCCTCAGTGTTGTGAGAACGATGACTGGTTAAAATTTTTGGTGGTTTCTTGTTCAGTCCATAGGCCTACATCATGTGGCAAACCGGTGAGCATGTGGCTCTATTAGTATAGGAGATACCTGAAAACATATCACACTTTTCATCATAGTGCTTTTACCAATGCATAAAATGCATGGAGAAGTCATTTCGAATGACTGGTCCTCAGTGTTGTGAGAACGATGACTGGTTAAAATTTTGGTGGTTTCTTGTTCAGTCCATAGGCCTACATCATGTGGCAAACCGGTGAGCATGTGGCTCTATTAGTATAGGAGATACCTGAAAACATATCAAACTTTTCATCATAGTGCTTTTACCAATGCATAAAATGCATGGAGAAGTCAATTCGAATGACTGGTCCTCAGTGTTGTGAGAACGATGACTGGTTAAAATTTTTGGTGGTTTCTTGTTCAGTCCATGGGCCTACATCATGTGGCAAACCGGTGAGCATGTGACTCTATTAGTATAGGAGATACCTGAAAACATATCACACTTTTCATCATAGTGCTTTTACCAATGCATAAAATGCATGGAGAAGTCATTTCGAATGACTGGTCCTCAGTGTTGTGAGAACGATGACTGGTTAAAATTTTTGGTGGTTTCTTGTTCAGTCCATGGGCCTACATCATGTGGCAAACCGGTGAGCATGTGGCTCTATTAGTATAGGAGATAACTGAAAACATATCACACTTTTCATCATAGTGCTTTTACCAATGCATAAAATGCATGGAGAAGTCATTTCGAATGACTGGTCCTCAGTGTTGTGAGAACGATGACTGGTTAAAATTTTTGGTGGTTTCTTGTTCAGTCCATAGGCCTACATCATGTGGCAAACCGGTGAGCATGTGGCTCTATTAGTATAGGAGATACCTGAAAACATATCACACTTTTCATCATAGTGCTTTTACCAATGCATAAAATGCATGGAGAAGTCATTTCGAATGACTGGTCCTCAGTGTTGTGAGAACGATGACTGGTTAAAATTTTTGGTGGTTTCTTGTTCAGTCCATAGGCCTACATCATGTGGCAAACCGGTGAGCATGTGGCTCTATTAGTATAGGAGATACCTGAAAACATATCACACTTTTCATCATAGTGCTTTTACCAATGCATAAAATGCATGGAGAAGTCATTTCGAATGACTGGTCCTCAGTGTTGTGAGAACGATGACTGGTTAAAATTTTTGGTGGTTTCTTGTTCAGTCCATAGGCCTACATCATGTGGCAAACCGGTGAGCATGTGGCTCTATTAGTATAGGAGATACCTGAAAGCATATCACACTTTTCATCATAGTGCTTTTACCAATGCATAAAATGCATGGAGAAGTCATTTCGAATGACTGGTCCTCAGTGTTGTGAGAACGATGACTGGTTAAAATTTTTGGTGGTTTCTTGTTCAGTCCATAGGCCTACATCATGTGGCAAACCGGTGAGCATGTGGCTCTATTAGTATAGGAGATACCTGAAAACATATCACACTTTTCATCATAGTGCTTTTACCAATGTATAAAATGCATGGAGAAGTCATTTCGAATGACTGGTCCCCAGTGTTGTGAGAACGATGACTGGTTAAAATTTTTGGTGGTTTCTTGTTCAGTCCATAGGCCTACATCATGTGGCAAACCGGTGAGCATGTGGCTCTATTAGTATAGGAGATACCTGAAAACATATCACACTTTTCATCATAGTGCTTTTACCAATGCATAAAATGCATGGAGAAGTCATTTCGAATGACTGGTCCTCAGTGTTGTGAGAACGATGACTGGTTAAAATTTTTGGTGGTTTCTTGTTCAGTCCATAGGCCTACATCATGTGGCAAACCGGTGAGCATGTGGCTCTATTAGTATAGGAGATACCTGAAAACATATCACACTTTTCATCATAGTGCTTTTACCAATGCATAAAATGCATGGAGAAGTCATTTCGAATGACTGGTCCTCAGTGTTGTGAGAACGATGACTGGTTAAAATTTTTGGTGGTTTCTTGTTCAGTCCATGGGCCTACATCATGTGGCAAACCGGTGAGCATGTGGCTCTATTAGTATAGGAGATACCTGAAAACATATCACACTTTTCATCATAGTGCTTTTACCAATGCATAAAATGCATGGAGAAGTCATTTCGAATGACTGGTCCTCAGTGTTGTGAGAACGATGATTGGTTAAAATTTTTGGTGGTTTCTTGTTCAGTCCATAGGCCTACATCATGTGGCAAACCGGTGAGCATGTGGCTCTATTAGTATAGGAGATACCTGAAAACATATCACACTTTTAATCATAGTGCTTTTACCAATGCATAAAATGCATGGAGAAGTCATTTCGAATGACTGGTCCTCAGTGTTGTGAGAACGATGACTGGTTAAAATTTTTGGTGGTTTCTTGTTCAGTCCATAGGCCTACATCATGTGGCAAACTGGTGAGCATGTGGCTCTATTAGTATAGGAGATACCTGAAAACATATCACACTTTTCATCATAGTGCTTTTACCAATGCATAAAATGCATGGAGAAGTCATTTCGAATGACTGGTCCTCAGTGTTGTGAGAACGATGACTGGTTAAAATTTTTGGTGGTTTCTTGTTCAGTCCATATGCCTACATCATGTGGCAAACCGGTGAGCATGTGGCTCTATTAGTATAGGAGATACCTGAAAACATATCACACTTTTCATCATAGTGCTTTTACCAATGCATAAAATGCATGGAGAAGTCATTTCGAATGACTGGTCCTCAGTGTTGTGAGAACGATGACTGGTTAAAATTTTTGGTGGTTTCTTGTTCAGTCCATATGCCTACATCATGTGGCAAACCGGTGAGCATGTGGCTCTATTAGTATAGGAGATACCTGAAAACATATCACACTTTTCATCATAGTGCTTTTACCAATGCATAAAATGCATGGAGAAGTCATTTCGAATGACTGGTCCTCAGTGTTGTGAGAACGATGACTGGTTAAAATTTTTGGTGGTTTCTTGTTCAGTCCATAGGCCTACATCATGTGGCAATCCGGTGAGCATGTGGCTCTATTAGTGTAGGAGATACCTGAAAACATATCACACTTTTCATCATAGTGCTTTTACCAATGCAGAAAATGCATGGAGAAGTCATTTCGAATGACTGGTCCTCAGTGTTGTGAGAACGATGACTGGTTAAAATTTTTGGTGGTTTCTTGTTCAGTCCATAGGCCTACATCATGTGGCAAACCGGTGAGCATGTGGCTCTATTAGTATAGGAGATACCTGAAAACATATCACACTTTTCATCATAGTGCTTTTACCAATGCATAAAATGCATGGAGAAGTCATTTCGAATGACTGGTCCTCAGTGTTGTGAGAACGATGACTGGTTAAAATTTTTGGTGGTTTCTTGTTCAGTCCATAGGCCTACATCATGTGGCAAACCGGTGAGCATGTGGCTCTATTAGTATAGGAGATACCTGAAAACATATCACACTTTTCATCATAGTGCTTTTACCAATGCATAAAATGCAAGGAGAAGTCATTTCGAATGACTGGTCCTCAGTGTTGTGAGAACGATGACTGGTTAAAATTTTTGGTGGTTTCTTGTTCAGTCCATAGGCCTACATCATGTGGCAAACCGGTGAGCATGTGGCTCTATTAGTATAGGAGATACCTGAAAACATATCACACTTTTCATCATAGTGCTTTTACCAATGCATAAAATGCATGGAGAAGTCATTTCGAATGACTGGTCCTCAGTGTTGTGAGAACGATGACTGGTTAAAATTTTGGTGGTTTCTTGTTCAGTCCATAGGCCTACATCATGTGGCAAACCGGTGAGCATGTGGCTCTATTAGTATAGGAGATACCTGAAAACATATCACACTTTTCATCATAGTGCTTTTACCAATGCATAAAATGCATGGAGAAGTCAATTCGAATGACTGGTCCTCAGTGTTGTGAGAACGATGACTGGTTAAAATTTTTGGTGGTTTCTTGTTCAGTCCATGGGCCTACATCATGTGGCAAACCGGTGAGCATGTGACTCTATTAGTATAGGAGATACCTGAAAACATATCACACTTTTCATCATAGTGCTTTTACCAATGCATAAAATGCATGGAGAAGTCATTTCGAATGACTGGTCCTCAGTGTTGTGAGAACGATGACTGGTTAAAATTTTTGGTGGTTTCTTGTTCAGTCCATGGGCCTACATCATGTGGCAAACCGGTGAGCATGTGGCTCTATTAGTATAGGAGATAACTGAAAACATATCACACTTTTCATCATAGTGCTTTTACCAATGCATAAAATGCATGGAGAAGTCATTTCGAATGACTGGTCCTCAGTGTTGTGAGAACGATGACTGGTTAAAATTTTTGGTGGTTTCTTGTTCAGTCCATAGGCCTACATCATGTGGCAAACCGGTGAGCATGTGGCTCTATTAGTATAGGAGATACCTGAAAACATATCACACTTTTCATCATAGTGCTTTTACCAATGCATAAAATGCATGGAGAAGTCATTTCGAATGACTGGTCCTCAGTGTTGTGAGAACGATGACTGGTTAAAATTTTTGGTGGTTTCTTGTTCAGTCCATAGGCCTACATCATGTGGCAAACCGGTGAGCATGTGGCTCTATTAGTATAGGAGATACCTGAAAACATATCACACTTTTCATCATAGTGCTTTTACCAATGCATAAAATGCATGGAGAAGTCATTTCGAATGACTGGTCCTCAGTGTTGTGAGAACGATGACTGGTTAAAATTTTTGGTGGTTTCTTGTTCAGTCCATAGGCCTACATCATGTGGCAAACCGGTGAGCATGTGGCTCTATTAGTATAGGAGATACCTGAAAGCATATCACACTTTTCATCATAGTGCTTTTACCAATGCATAAAATGCATGGAGAAGTCATTTCGAATGACTGGTCCTCAGTGTTGTGAGAACGATGACTGGTTAAAATTTTTGGTGGTTTCTTGTTCAGTCCATAGGCCTACATCATGTGGCAAACCGGTGAGCATGTGGCTCTATTAGTATAGGAGATACCTGAAAACATATCACACTTTTCATCATAGTGCTTTTACCAATGCATAAAATGCATGGAGAAGTCATTTCGAATGACTGGTCCCCAGTGTTGTGAGAACGATGACTGGTTAAAATTTTTGGTGGTTTCTTGTTCAGTCCATAGGCCTACATCATGTGGCAAACCGGTGAGCATGTGGCTCTATTAGTATAGGAGATACCTGAAAACATATCACACTTTTCATCATAGTGCTTTTACCAATGCATAAAATGCATGGAGAAGTCATTTCGAATGACTGGTCCTCAGTGTTGTGAGAACGATGACTGGTTAAATTTTTTGGTGGTTTCTTGTTCAGTCCATAGGCCTACATCATGTGGCAAACCGGTGAGCATGTGGCTCTATTAGTATAGGAGATACCTGAAAACATATCACACTTTTCATCATAGTGCTTTTACCAATGCATAAAATGCATGGAGAAGTCATTTCGAATGACTGGTCCTCAGTGTTGTGAGAACGATGACTGGTTAAAATTTTTGGTGGTTTCTTGTTCAGTCCATGGGCCTACATTATTTGGCAAACCGGTGAGCATGTGGCTCTATTAGTATAGGAGATACCTGAAAACATATCACACTTTTCATCATAGTGCTTTTACCAATGCATAAAATGCATGGAGAAGTCATTTCGAATGACTGGTCCTCAGTGTTGTGAGAACGATGATTGGTTAAAATTTTTGGTGGTTTCTTGTTCAGTCCATAGGCCTACATCATGTGGCAAACCGGTGAGCATGTGGCTCTATTAGTATAGGAGATACCTGAAAACATATCACACTTTTAATCATAGTGCTTTTACCAATGCATAAATTGCATGGAGAAGTCATTTCGAATGACTGGTCCTCAGTGTTGTGAGAACGATGACTGGTTAAAATTTTTGGTGGTTTCTTGTTCAGTCCATAGGCCTACATCATGTGGCAAACTGGTGAGCATGTGGCTCTATTAGTATAGGAGATACCTGAAAACATATCACACTTTTCATCATAGTGCTTTTACCAATGCAGAAAATGCATGGAGAAGTCATTTCGAATGACTGGTCCTCAGTGTTGTGAGAACGATGACTGGTTAAAATTTTTGGTGGCTTCTTGTTCAGTCCATATGCCTACATCATGTGGCAAACCGGTGAGCATGTGGCTCTATTAGTATAGGAGATACCTGAAAACATATCACACTTTTCATCATAGTGCTTTTACCAATGCATAAAATGCATGGAGAAGTCATTTCGAATGACTGGTCCTCAGTGTTGTGAGAACGATGACTGGTTAAAATTTTTGGTGGTTTCTTGTTCAGTCCATATGCCTACATCATGTGGCAAAATGGTGAGCATGTGGCTCTATTAGTATAGGAGATACCTGAAAACATATCCCACTTTTCATCATAGTGCTTTTACCAATGCATAAAATGCATGGAGAAGTCATTTCGAATGACTGGTCCTCAGTGTTGTGAGAACGATGACTGGTTAAAATTTTTGGTGGTTTCTTGTTCAGTCCATAGGCCTACATCATGTGGCAAACCGGTGAGCATGTGGCTCTATTAGTATAGGAGATACCTGAAAACATATCACACTTTTCATCATAGTGCTTTTACCAATGCAGAAAATGCATGGAGAAGTCATTTCGAATGACTGGTCCTCAGTGTTGTGAGAACGATGACTGGTTAAAATTTTTGGTGGTTTCTTGTTCAGTCCATAGGCCTACATCATGTGGCAAACCGGTGAGCATGTGGCTCTATTAGTATAGGAGATACCTGAAAACATATCACACTTTTCATCATAGTGCTTTTACCAATGCATAAAATGCATGGAGAAGTCATTTCGAATGACTGGTCCTCAGTGTTGTGAGAACGATGACTGGTTAAAATTTTTGGTGGTTTCTTGTTCAGTCCATAGGCCTACATCATGTGGCAAACCGGTGAGCATGTGGCTCTATTAGTATAGGAGATACCTGAAAACATATCACACTTTTCATCATAGTGCTTTTACCAATGCATAAAATGCATGGAGAAGTCATTTCGAATGACTGGTCCTCAGTGTTGTGAGAACGATGACTGGTTAAAATTTTGGTGGTTTCTTGTTCAGTCCATAGGCCTACATCATGTGGCAAACCGGTGAGAATGTGGCTCTATTAGTATAGGAGATACCTGAAAACATATCACACTTTTCATCATAGTGCTTTTACCAATGCATAAAATGCATGGAGAAGTCAATTCGAATGACTGGTCCTCAGTGTTGTGAGAACGATGACTGGTTAAAATTTTTGGTGGTTTCTTGTTCAGTCCATGGGCCTACATCATGTGGCAAACCGGTGAGCATGTGACTCTATTAGTATAGGAGATACCTGAAAACATATCACACTTTTCATCATAGTGCTTTTACCAATGCATAAAATGCATGGAGAAGTCATTTCGAATGACTGGTCCTCAGTGTTGTGAGAACGATGACTGGTTAAAATTTTTGGTGGTTTCTTGTTCAGTCCATGGGCCTACATCATGTGGCAAACCGGTGAGCATGTGGCTCTATTAGTATAGGAGATACCTGAAAACATATCACACTTTTCATCATAGTGCTTTTACCAATGCATAAAATGCATGGAGAAGTCATTTCGAATGACTGGTCCTCAGTGTTGTGAGAACGATGACTGGTTAAAATTTTTGGTGGTTTCTTGTTCAGTCCATAGGCCTACATCATGTGGCAAACCGGTGAGCATGTGGCTCTATTAGTATAGGAGATACCTGAAAACATATCACACTTTTCATCATAGTGCTTTTACCAATGCATAAAATGCATGGAGAAGTCATTTCGAATGACTGGTCCTCAGTGTTGTGAGAACGATGACTGGTTAAAATTTTTGGTGGTTTCTTGTTCAGTCCATAGGCCTACATCATGTGGCAAACCGGTGAGCATGTGGCTCTATTAGTATAGGAGATACCTGAAAGCATATCACACTTTTCATCATAGTGCTTTTACCAATGCATAAAATGCATGGAGAAGTCATTTCGAATGACTGGTCCTCAGTGTTGTGAGAACGATGACTGGTTAAAATTTTTGGTGGTTTCTTGTTCAGTCCATAGGCCTACATCATGTGGCAAACCGGTGAGCATGTGGCTCTATTAGTATAGGAGATACCTGAAAACATATCACACTTTTCATCATAGTGCTTTTACCAATGCATAAAATGCATGGAGAAGTCATTTCGAATGACTGGTCCCCAGTGTTGTGAGAACGATGACTGGTTAAAATTTTTGGTGGTTTCTTGTTCAGTCCATAGGCCTACATCATGTGGCAAACCGGTGAGCATGTGGCTCTATTAGTATAGGAGATACCTGAAAACATATCACACTTTTCATCATAGTGCTTTTACCAATGCATAAAATGCATGGAGAAGTCATTTCGAATGACTGGTCCTCAGTGTTGTGAGAACGATGACTGGTTAAAATTTTTGGTGGTTTCTTGTTCAGTCCATAGGCCTACATCATGTGGCAAACCGGTGAGCATGTGGCTCTATTAGTATAGGAGATACCTGAAAGCATATCACACTTTTCATCATAGTGCTTTTACCAATGCATAAAATGCATGGAGAAGTCATTTCGAATGACTGGTCCTCAGTGTTGTGAGAACGATGACTGGTTAAAATTTTTGGTGGTTTCTTGTTCAGTCCATAGGCCTACATCATGTGGCAAACCGGTGAGCATGTGGCTCTATTAGTATAGGAGATACCTGAAAACATATCACACTTTTCATCATAGTGCTTTTACCAATGCATAAAATGCATGGAGAAGTCATTTCGAATGACTGGTCCCCAGTGTTGTGAGAACGATGACTGGTTAAAATTTTTGGTGGTTTCTTGTTCAGTCCATAGGCCTACATCATGTGGCAAACCGGTGAGCATGTGGCTCTATTAGTATAGGAGATACCTGAAAACATATCACACTTTTCATCATAGTGCTTTTACCAATGCATAAAATGCATGGAGAAGTCATTTCGAATGACTGGTCCTCAGTGTTGTGAGAACGATGACTGGTTAAAATTTTTGGTGGTTTCTTGTTCAGTCCATAGGCCTACATCATGTGGCAAACCGGTGAGCATGTGGCTCTATTAGTATAGGAGATACCTGAAAACATATCACACTTTTCATCATAGTGCTTTTACCAATGCATAAAATGCATGGAGAAGTCATTTCGAATGACTGGTCCTCAGTGTTGTGAGAACGATGACTGGTTAAAATTTTGGTGGTTTCTTGTTCAGTCCATAGGCCTACATCATGTGGCAAACCGGTGAGAATGTGGCTCTATTAGTATAGGAGATACCTGAAAACATATCACACTTTTCATCATAGTGCTTTTACCAATGCATAAAATGCATGGAGAAGTCAATTCGAATGACTGGTCCTCAGTGTTGTGAGAACGATGACTGGTTAAAATTTTTGGTGGTTTCTTGTTCAGTCCATGGGCCTACATCATGTGGCAAACCGGTGAGCATGTGACTCTATTAGTATAGGAGATACCTGAAAACATATCACACTTTTCATCATAGTGCTTTTACCAATGCATAAAATGCATGGAGAAGTCATTTCGAATGACTGGTCCTCAGTGTTGTGAGAACGATGACTGGTTAAAATTTTTGGTGGTTTCTTGTTCAGTCCATGGGCCTACATCATGTGGCAAACCGGTGAGCATGTGGCTCTATTAGTATAGGAGATACCTGAAAACATATCACACTTTTCATCATAGTGCTTTTACCAATGCATAAAATGCATGGAGAAGTCATTTTGAATGACTGGTCCTCAGTGTTGTGAGAACGATGACTGGTTAAAATTTTTGGTGGTTTCTTGTTCAGTCCATAGGCCTACATCATGTGGCAAACCGGTGAGCATGTGGCTCTATTAGTATAGGAGATACCTGAAAACATATCACACTTTTCATCATAGTGCTTTTACCAATGCATAAAATGCATGGAGAAGTCATTTCGAATGACTGGTCCTCAGTGTTGTGAGAACGATGACTGGTTAAAATTTTTGGTGGTTTCTTGTTCAGTCCATAGGCCTACATCATGTGGCAAACCGGTGAGCATGTGGCTCTATTAGTATAGGAGATACCTGAAAACATATCACACTTTTCATCATAGTGCTTTTACCAATGCATAAAATGCATGGAGAAGTCATTTCGAATGACTGGTCCTCAGTGTTGTGAGAACGATGACTGGTTAAAATTTTTGGTGGTTTCTTGTTCAGTCCATAGGCCTACATCATGTGGCAAACCGGTGAGCATGTGGCTCTATTAGTATAGGAGATACCTGAAAGCATATCACACTTTTCATCATAGTGCTTTTACCAATGCATAAAATGCATGGAGAAGTCATTTCGAATGACTGGTCCTCAGTGTTGTGAGAACGATGACTGGTTAAAATTTTTGGTGGTTTCTTGTTCAGTCCATAGGCCTACATCATGTGGCAAACCGGTGAGCATGTGGCTCTATTAGTATAGGAGATACCTGAAAACATATCACACTTTTCATCATAGTGCTTTTACCAATGCATAAAATGCATGGAGAAGTCATTTCGAATGACTGGTCCCCAGTGTTGTGAGAACGATGACTGGTTAAAATTTTTGGTGGTTTCTTGTTCAGTCCATAGGCCTACATCATGTGGCAAACCGGTGAGCATGTGGCTCTATTAGTATAGGAGATACCTGAAAACATATCACACTTTTCATCATAGTGCTTTTACCAATGCATAAAATGCATGGAGAAGTCATTTCGAATGACTGGTCCTCAGTGTTGTGAGAACGATGACTGGTTAAAATTTTTGGTGGTTTCTTGTTCAGTCCATAGGCCTACATCATGTGGCAAACCGGTGAGCATGTGGCTCTATTAGTATAGGAGATACCTGAAAACATATCACACTTTTCATCATAGTGCTTTTACCAATGCATAAAATGCATGGAGAAGTCATTTCGAATGACTGGTCCTCAGTGTTGTGAGAACGATGACTGGTTAAAATTTTTGGTGGTTTCTTGTTCAGTCCATGGGCCTACATTATTTGGCAAACCGGTGAGCATGTGGCTCTATTAGTATAGGAGATACCTGAAAACATATCACACTTTTCATCATAGTGCTTTTACCAATGCATAAAATGCATGGAGAAGTCATTTCGAATGACTGGTCCTCAGTGTTGTGAGAACGATGATTGGTTAAAATTTTTGGTGGTTTCTTGTTCAGTCCATAGGCCTACATCATGTGGCAAACCGGTGAGCATGTGGCTCTATTAGTATAGGAGATACCTGAAAACATATCACACTTTTAATCATAGTGCTTTTACCAATGCATAAATTGCATGGAGAAGTCATTTCGAATGACTGGTCCTCAGTGTTGTGAGAACGATGACTGGTTAAAATTTTTGGTGGTTTCTTGTTCAGTCCATAGGCCTACATCATGTGGCAAACTGGTGAGCATGTGGCTCTATTAGTATAGGAGATACCTGAAAACATATCACACTTTTCATCATAGTGCTTTTACCAATGCAGAAAATGCATGGAGAAGTCATTTCGAATGACTGGTCCTCAGTGTTGTGAGAACGATGACTGGTTAAAATTTTTGGTGGCTTCTTGTTCAGTCCATATGCCTACATCATGTGGCAAACCGGTGAGCATGTGGCTCTATTAGTATAGGAGATACCTGAAAACATATCACACTTTTCATCATAGTGCTTTTACCAATGCACAAAATGCATGGAGAAGTCATTTCGAATGACTGGTCCTCAGTGTTGTGAGAACGATGACTGGTTAAAATTTTTGGTGGTTTCTTGTTCAGTCCATATGCCTACATCATGTGGCAAACCGGTGAGCATGTGGCTCTATTAGTATAGGAGATACCTGAAAACATATCCCACTTTTCATCATAGTGCTTTTACCAATGCATAAAATGCATGGAGAAGTCATTTCGAATGACTGGTCCTCAGTGTTGTGAGAACGATGACTGGTTAAAATTTTTGGTGGTTTCTTGTTCAGTCCATAGGCCTACATCATGTGGCAAACCGGTGAGCATGTGGCTCTATTAGTATAGGAGATACCTGAAAACATATCACACTTTTCATCATAGTGCTTTTACCAATGCAGAAAATGCATGGAGAAGTCATTTCGAATGACTGGTCCTCAGTGTTGTGAGAACGATGACTGGTTAAAATTTTTGGTGGTTTCTTGTTCAGTCCATAGGCCTACATCATGTGGCAAACCGGTGAGCATGTGGCTCTATTAGTATAGGAGATACCTGAAAACATATCACACTTTTCATCATAGTGCTTTTACCAATGCATAAAATGCATGGAGAAGTCATTTCGAATGACTGGTCCTCAGTGTTGTGAGAACGATGACTGGTTAAAATTTTTGGTGGTTTCTTGTTCAGTCCATAGGCCTACATCATGTGGCAAACCGGTGAGCATGTGGCTCTATTAGTATAGGAGATACCTGAAAACATATCACACTTTTCATCATAGTGCTTTTACCAATGCATAAAATGCATGGAGAAGTCATTTCGAATGACTGGTCCTCAGTGTTGTGAGAACGATGACTGGTTAAAATTTTTGGTGGTTTCTTGTTCAGTCCATGGGCCTACATTATTTGGCAAACCGGTGAGCATGTGGCTCTATTAGTATAGGAGATACCTGAAAACATATCACACTTTTCATCATAGTGCTTTTACCAATGCATAAAATGCATGGAGAAGTCATTTCGAATGACTGGTCCTCAGTGTTGTGAGAACGATGATTGGTTAAAATTTTTGGTGGTTTCTTGTTCAGTCCATAGGCCTACATCATGTGGCAAACCGGTGAGCATGTGGCTCTATTAGTATAGGAGATACCTGAAAACATATCACACTTTTAATCATAGTGCTTTTACCAATGCATAAATTGCATGGAGAAGTCATTTCGAATGACTGGTCCTCAGTGTTGTGAGAACGATGACTGGTTAAAATTTTTGGTGGTTTCTTGTTCAGTCCATAGGCCTACATCATGTGGCAAACTGGTGAGCATGTGGCTCTATTAGTATAGGAGATACCTGAAAACATATCACACTTTTCATCATAGTGCTTTTACCAATGCAGAAAATGCATGGAGAAGTCATTTCGAATGACTGGTCCTCAGTGTTGTGAGAACGATGACTGGTTAAAATTTTTGGTGGCTTCTTGTTCAGTCCATATGCCTACATCATGTGGCAAACCGGTGAGCATGTGGCTCTATTAGTATAGGAGATACCTGAAAACATATCACACTTTTCATCATAGTGCTTTTACCAATGCATAAAATGCATGGAGAAGTCATTTCGAATGACTGGTCCTCAGTGTTGTGAGAACGATGACTGGTTAAAATTTTTGGTGGTTTCTTGTTCAGTCCATATGCCTACATCATGTGGCAAACCGGTGAGCATGTGGCTCTATTAGTATAGGAGATACCTGAAAACATATCCCACTTTTCATCATAGTGCTTTTACCAATGCATAAAATGCATGGAGAAGTCATTTCGAATGACTGGTCCTCAGTGTTGTGAGAACGATGACTGGTTAAAATTTTTGGTGGTTTCTTGTTCAGTCCATAGGCCTACATCATGTGGCAAACCGGTGAGCATGTGGCTCTATTAGTATAGGAGATACCTGAAAACATATCACACTTTTCATCATAGTGCTTTTACCAATGCAGAAAATGCATGGAGAAGTCATTTCGAATGACTGGTCCTCATTGTTGTGAGAACGATGACTGGTTAAAATTTTTGGTGGTTTCTTGTTCAGTCCATAGGCCTACATCATGTGGCAAACCGGTGAGCATGTGGCTCTATTAGTATAGGAGATACCTGAAAACATATCACACTTTTCATCATAGTGCTTTTACCAATGCATAAAATGCATGGAGAAGTCATTTCGAATGACTGGTCCTCAGTGTTGTGAGAACGATGACTGGTTAAAATTTTTGGTGGTTTCTTGTTCAGTCCATAGGCCTACATCATGTGGCAAACCGGTGAGCATGTGGCTCTATTAGTATAGGAGATACCTGAAAACATATCACACTTTTCATCATAGTGCTTTTACCAATGCATAAAATGCATGGAGAAGTCATTTCGAATGACTGGTCCTCAGTGTTGTGAGAACGATGACTGGTTAAAATTTTGGTGGTTTCTTGTTCAGTCCATAGGCCTACATCATGTGGCAAACCGGTGAGCATGTGGCTCTATTAGTATAGGAGATACCTGAAAACATATCACACTTTTCATCATAGTGCTTTTACCAATGCATAAAATGCATGGAGAAGTCAATTCGAATGACTGGTCCTCAGTGTTGTGAGAACGATGACTGGTTAAAATTTTTGGTGGTTTCTTGTTCAGTCCATGGGCCTACATCATGTGGCAAACCGGTGAGCATGTGACTCTATTAGTATAGGAGATACCTGAAAACATATCACACTTTTCATCATAGTGCTTTTACCAAAGCATAAAATGCATGGAGAAGTCATTTCGAATGACTGGTCCTCAGTGTTGTGAGAACGATGACTGGTTAAAATTTTTGGTGGTTTCTTGTTCAGTCCATGGGCCTACATCATGTGGCAAACCGGTGAGCATGTGGCTCTATTAGTATAGGAGATACCTGAAAACATATCACACTTTTCATCATAGTGCTTTTACCAATGCATAAAATGCATGGAGAAGTCATTTCGAATGACTGGTCCTCAGTGTTGTGAGAACGATGACTGGTTAAAATTTTTGGTGGTTTCTTGTTCAGTCCATAGGCCTACATCATCTGGCAAACCGGTGAGCATGTGGCTCTATTAGTATAGGAGATACCTGAAAACATATCACACTTTTCATCATAGTGCATTTACCAATGCATAAAATGCATGGAGAAGTCATTTCGAATGACTGGTCCTCAGTGTTGTGAGAACGATGACTGGTTAAAATTTTTGGTGGTTTCTTGTTCAGTCCATAGGCCTACATCATGTGGCAAACCGGTGAGAATGTGGCTCTATTAGTATAGGAGATACCTGAAAACATATCACACTTTTCATCATAGTGCTTTTACCAATGCATAAAATGCATGGAGAAGTCATTTCGAATGACTGGTCCTCAGTGTTGTGAGAGCGATGACTGGTTAAAATTTTTGGTGGTTTCTTGTTCAGTCCATAGGCCTACATCATGTGGCAAACCGGTGAGCATGTGGCTCTATTAGTATAGGAGATACCTGAAAACATATCACACTTTTCATCATAGTGCTTTTACCAATGCATAAAATGCATGGAGAAGTCATTTCGAATGACTGGTCCTCAGTGTTGTGAGAACGATGACTGGTTAAAATTTTGGTGGTTTCTTGTTCAGTCCATAGGCCTACATCATGTGGCAAAAAGGTGAGCATGTGGCTCTATTAGTATAGGAGATACCTGAAAACATATCACACTTTTCATCATAGTGCTTTTACCAATGGATAAAATGCATGGAGAAGTCAATTCGAATGACTGGTCCTCAGTGTTGTGAGAACGATGACTGGTTAAAATTTTTGGTGGTTTCTTGTTCAGTCCATGGGCCTACATCATGTGGCAAACCGGTGAGCATGTGACTCTATTAGTATAGGAGATACCTGAAAACATATCACACTTTTCATCATAGTGCTTTTACCAATGCATAAAATGCATGGAGAAGTCATTTCGAATGACTGGTCCTCAGTGTTGTGAGAACGATGACTGGTTAAAATTTTTGGTGGTTTCTTGTTCAGTCCATGGGCCTACATCATGTGGCAAACCGGTGAGCATGTGGCTCTATTAGTATAGGAGATAACTGAAAACATATCACACTTTTCATCATAGTGCTTTTACCAATGCATAAAATGCATGGAGAAGTCATTTCGAATGACTGGTCCTCAGTGTTGTGAGAACGATGACTGGTTAAAATTTTTGGTGGTTTCTTGTTCAGTCCATAGGCCTACATCATGTGGCAAACCGGTGAGCATGTGGCTCTATTAGTATAGGAGATACCTGAAAACATATCACACTTTTCATCATAGTGCTTTTACCAATGCATAAAATGCATGGAGAAGTCATTTCGAATGACTGGTCCTCAGTGTTGTGAGAACGATGACTGGTTAAAATTTTTGGTGGTTTCTTGTTCAGTCCATAGGCCTACATCATGTGGCAAACCAGTGAGCATGTGGCTCTATTAGTATAGGAGATACCTGAAAACATATCACACTTTTCATCATAGTGCTTTTACCAATGCATAAAATGCATGGAGAAGTCATTTCGAATGACTAGTCCTCAGTGTTGTGAGAACGATGACTGGTTAAAATTTTTGGTGGTTTCTTGTTCAGTCCATAGGCCTACATCATGTGGCAAACCGGTGAGAATGTGGCTCTATTAGTATAGGAGATACCTGAAAACATATCACACTTTTCATCATAGTGCTTTTACCAATGCATAAAATGCATGGAGAAGTCATTTCGAATGACTGGTCCTCAGTGTTGTGAGAACGATGACTGGTTAAAATTTTTGGTGGTTTCTTGTTCAGTCCATGGGCCTACATCATGTGGCAAACCGGTGAGCATGTGGCTCTATTAGTATAGGAGATACCTGAAAACATATCACACTTTTCATCATAGTGCTTTTACCAATGCATAAAATGCATGGAGAAGTCATTTCGAATGACTGGTCCTCAGTGTTGTGAGAACGATGACTGGTTAAAATTTTTGGTGGTTTCTTGTTCAGTCCATAGGCCTACATCATGTGGCAAACCGGTGAGCATGTGGCTCTATTAGTATAGGAGATACCTGAAAACATATCACACTTTTCATCATAGTGCTTTTACCAATGCATAAAATGCATGGAGAAGTCATTTCGGATGACTGGTCCTCAGTGTTGTGAGAACGATGACTGGTTAAAATTTTTGGTGGTTTCTTGTTCAGTCCATAGGCCTACATCATGTGGCAAACCGGTGAGCATGTGGCTCTATTAGTATAGGAGATACCTGAAAACATATCACACTTTTCATCATAGTGCTTTTACCAATGCATAAAATGCATGGAGAAGTCATTTCGAATGACTGGTCCTCAGTGTTGTGAGAACGATGACTGGTTAAAATTTTTGGTGGTTTCTTGTTCAGTCCATATGCCTACATCATGTAGCAAACCGGTGAGCATGTGGCTCTATTAGTATAGGAGATACCTGAAAACATATCACACTTTTCATCATAGTGCTTTTACCAATGCATAAAATGCATGGAGAAGTCATTTCGAATGACTGGTCCTCAGTGTTGTGAGAACGATGACTGGTTAAAATTTTTTGTGGTTTCTTGTTCAGTCCATATGCCTACATCATGTGGCAAACCGGTGAGCATGTGGCTCTATTAGTATAGGAGATACCTGAAAACATATCACACTTTTCATCATAGTGCTTTTACCAATGCATAAAATGCATGGAGAAGTCATTTCGAATGACTGGTCCTCAGTGTTGTGAGAACGATGACTGGTTAAAATTTTTGGTGGTTTCTTGTTCAGTCCATAGGCCTACATCATGTGGCAAACCGGTGAGCATGTGGCTCTATTAGTATAGGAGATACCTGAAAACATATCACACTTTTCATCATAGTGCTTTTACCAATGCAGAAAATGCATGGAGAAGTCATTTCGAATGACTGGTCCTCAGTGTTGTGAGAACGATGACTGGTTAAAATTTTTGGTGGTTTCTTGTTCAGTCCATAGGCCTACATCATGTGGCAAACCGGTGAGCATGTGGCTCTATTAGTATAGGAGATACCTGAAAACATATCACACTTTTCATCATAGTGCTTTTACCAATGCATAAAATGCATGGAGAAGTCATTTCGAATGACTGGTCCTCAGTGTTGTGAGAACGATGACTGGTTAAAATTTTTGGTGGTTTCTTGTTCAGTCCATAGGCCTACATCATGTGGCAAACCGGTGAGCATGTGGCTCTATTATTATAGGAGATACCTGAAAACATATCACACTTTTCATCATAGTGCTTTTACCAATGCATAAAATGCATGGAGAAGTCATTTCGAATGACTGGTCCTCAGTGTTGTGAGAACGATGACTGGTTAAAATTTTGGTGGTTTCTTGTTCAGTCCATATGCCTACATCATGTGGCAAACCGGTGAGCATGTGGCTCTATTAGTATAGGAGATACCTGAAAACATATCACACTTTTCATCATAGTGCTTTTACCAATGCATAAAATGCATGGAGAAGTCAATTCGAATGACTGGTCCTCAGTGTTGTGAGAACGATGACTGGTTAAAATTTTTGGTGGTTTCTTGTTCAGTCCATGGGCCTACATCATGTGGCAAACCGGTGAGCATGTGACTCTATTAGTATAGGAGATACCTGAAAACATATCACACTTTTCATCATAGTGCTTTTACCAATGCATAAAATGCATGGAGAAGTCATTTCGAATGACTGGTCCTCAGTGTTGTGAGAACGATGACTGGTTAAAATTTTTGGTGGTTTCTTGTTCAGTCCATGGGCCTACATCATGTGGCAAACCGGTGAGCATGTGGCTCTATTAGTATAGGAGATAACTGAAAACATATCACACTTTTCATCATAGTGCTTTTACCAATGCATAAAATGCATGGAGAAGTCATTTCGAATGACTGGTCCTCAGTGTTGTGAGAACGATGACTGGTTAAAATTTTTGGTGGTTTCTTGTTCAGTCCATAGGCCTACATCATGTGGCAAACCGGTGAGCATGTGGCTCTATTAGTATAGGAGATACCTGAAAACATATCACACTTTTCATCATAGTGCTTTTACCAATGCATAAAATGCATGGAGAAGTCATTTCGAATGACTGGTCCTCAGTGTTGTGAGAACGATGACTGGTTAAAATTTTGGTGGTTTCTTGTTCAGTCCATAGGCCTACATCATGTGGCAAACCGGTGAGCATGTGGCTCTATTAGTATAGGAGATACCTGAAAACATATCACACTTTTCATCATAGTGCTTTTACCAATGCATAAAATGCATGGAGAAGTCATTTCGAATGACTGGTCCTCAGTGTTGTGAGAACGATGACTGGTTAAAATTTTTGGTGGTTTCTTGTTCAGTCCATGGGAATACATCATGTGGCAAACCGGTGAGCATGTGGCTCTATTAGTATAGGAGATAACTGAAAACATATCACACTTTTCATCATAGTGCTTTTACCAATGCATAAAATGCATGGAGAAGTCATTTCGAATGACTGGTCCTCAGTGTTGTGAGAACGATGACTGGTTAAAATTTTGGTGGTTTCTTGTTCAGTCCATAGGCCTACATCATGTGGCAAACCGGTGAGCATGTGGCTCTATTAGTATAGGAGATACCTGAAAACATATCACACTTTTCATCATAGTGCTTTTACCAATGCATAAAATGCATGGAGAAGTCATTTCGAATGACTGGTCCTCAGTGTTGTGAGAACGATGACTGGTTAAAATTTTTGGTGGTTTCTTGTTCAGTCCATGGGCCTACATCATGTGGCAAACCGGTGAGCATGTGGCTCTATTAGTATATAGAGATAACTGAAAACATATCACACTTTTCATCATAGTGCTTTTACCAATGCATAAAATGCATGGAGAAGTCATTTCGAATGACTGGTCCTCAGTGTTGTGAGAACGATGACTGGTTAAAATTTTTGGTGGTTTCTTGTTCAGTCCATAGGCCTACATCATGTGGCAAACCGGTGAGCATGTGGCTCTATTAGTATAGGAGATACCTGAAAACATATCACACTTTTCATCATAGTGCTTTTACCAATGCATAAAATGCATGGAGAAGTCATTTCGAATGACTGGTCCTCAGTGTTGTGAGAACGATGACTGGTTAAAATTTTGGTGGTTTCTTGTTCAGTCCATAGGCCTACATCATGTGGCAAACCGGTGAGCATGTGGCTCTATTAGTATAGGAGATACCTGAAAACATATCACACTTTTCATCATAGTGCTTTTACCAATGCATAAAATGCATGGAGAAGTCAATTCGAATGACTGGTCCTCAGTGTTGTGAGAACGATGACTGGTTAAAATTTTTGGTGGTTTCTTGTTCAGTCCATGGGCCTACGTCATGTGGCAAACCGGTGAGCATGTGACTCTATTAGTATAGGAGATACCTGAAAACATATCACACTTTTCATCATAGTGCTTTTACCAATGCATAAAATGCATGGAGAAGTCATTTCGAATGACTGGTCCTCAGTGTTGTGAGAACGATGACTGGTTAAAATTTTTGGTGGTTTCTTGTTCAGTCCATGGGCCTACATCATGTGGCAAACCGGTGAGCATGTGGCTCTATTAGTATAGGAGATAACTGAAAACATATCACACTTTTCATCATAGTGCTTTTACCAATGCATAAAATGCATGGAGAAGTCATTTCGAATGACTGGTCCTCAGTGTTGTGAGAACGATGACTGGTTAAAATTTTTGGTGGTTTCTTGTTCAGTCCATAGGCCTACATCATGTGGCAAACCGGTGAGCATGTGGCTCTATTAGTATAGGAGATACCTGAAAACATATCACACTTTTCATCATAGTGCTTTTACCAATGCATAAAATGCATGGAGAAGTCATTTCGAATGACTGGTCCTCAGTGTTGTGAGAACGATGACTGGTTAAAATTTTTGGTGGTTTCTTGTTCAGTCCATAGGCCTACATCATGTGGCAAACCGGTGAGCATGTGGCTCTATTAGTATAGGAGATACCTGAAAACATATCACACTTTTCATCATAGTGCTTTTACCAATGTATAAAATGCATGGAGAAGTCATTTCGAATGACTGGTCCTCAGTGTTGTGAGAACGATGACTGGTTAAAATTTTTGGTGGTTTCTTGTTCAGTCCATAGGCCTACATCATGTGGCAAACCGGTGAGCATGTGGCTCTATTAGTATAGGAGATACCTGAAAACATATCACACTTTTCATCATAGTGCTTTTACCAATGCATAAAATGCATGGAGAAGTCATTTCGAATGACTGGTCCTCAGTGTTGTGAGAACGATGACTGGTTAAAATTTTTGGTGGTTTCTTGTTCAGTCCATGGGCCTACATCATGTGGCAAACCGGTGAGCATGTGGCTCTATTAGTATAGGAGATACCTGAAAACATATCACACTTTTCATCATAGTGCTTTTACCAATGCATAAAATGCATGGAGAAGTCATTTCGAATGACTGGTCCTCAGTGTTGTGAGAACGATGACTGGTTAAAATTTTTGGTGGTTTCTTGTTCAGTCCATAGGCCTACATCATGTGGCAAACCGGTGAGCATGTGGCTCTATTAGTATAGGAGATACCTGAAAACATATCACACTTTTCATCATAGTGCTTTTACCAATGCATAAAATGCATGGAGAAGTCATTTCGAATGACTGGTCCTCAGTGTTGTGAGAACGATGACTGGTTAAAATTTTTGGTGGTTTCTTGTTCAGTCCATAGGCCTACATCATGTGGCAAACTGGTGAGCATGTGGCTCTATTAGTATAGGAGATACCTGAAAACATATCACACTTTTCATCATAGTGCTTTTACCAATGCATAAAATGCATGGAGAAGTCATTTCGAATGACTGGTCCTCAGTGTTGTGAGAACGATGACTGGTTAAAATTTTTGGTGGTTTCTTGTTCAGTCCATATGCCTACATCATGTGGCAAACCGGTGAGCATGTGGCTCTATTAGTATAGGCGATACCTGAAAACATATCACACTTTTCATCATAGTGCTTTTACCAATGCATAAAATGCATGGAGAAGTCATTTCGAATGACTGGTCCTCAGTGTTGTGAGAACGATGACTGGTTAAAATTTTTGGTGGTTTCTTGTTCAGTCCATATGCCTACATCATGTGGCAAACCGGTGAGCATGTGGCTCTATTAGTATAGGAGATACATGAAAACATATCACACTTTCATCATAGTGCTTTTACCAATGCATAAAATGCATGGAGAAGTCATTTCGAATGACTGGTCCTCAGTGTTGTGAGAACGATGACTGGTTAAAATTTTTGGTGGTTTCTTGTTCAGTCCATAGGCCTACATCATGTGGCAAACCGGTGAGCATGTGGCTCTATTAGTATAGGAGATACCTGAAAACATATCACACTTTTCATCATAGTGCTTTTACCAATGCAGAAAATGCATGGAGAAGTCATTTCGAATGACTGGTCCTCAGTGTTGTGAGAACGATGACTGGTTTAAATTTTTGGTGGTTTCTTGTTCAGTCCATAGGCCTACATCATGTGGCAAACCGGTGAGCATGTGGCTCTATTAGTATAGGAGATACATGAAAACATATCACACTTTCATCATAGTGCTTTTACCAATGCATAAAATGCATGGAGAAGTCATTTCGAATGACTGGTCCTCAGTGTTGTGAGAACGATGACTGGTTAAAATTTTTGGTGGTTTCTTGTTCAGTCCATAGGCCTACATCATGTGGCAAACCGGTGAGCATGTGGCTCTATTAGTATAGGAGATACCTGAAAACATATCACACTTTTCATCATAGTGCTTTTACCAATGCAGAAAATGCATGGAGAAGTCATTTCGAATGACTGGTCCTCAGTGTTGTGAGAACGATGACTGGTTTAAATTTTTGGTGGTTTCTTGTTCAGTCCATAGGCCTACATCATGTGGCAAACCGGTGAGCATGTGGCTCTATTAGTATAGGAGATACCTGAAAACATATCACACTTTTCATCATAGTGCTTTTACCAATGCATAAAATGCATGGAGAAGTCATTTCGAATGACTGGTCCTCAGTGTTGTGAGAACGATGACTGGTTAAAATTTTTGGTGGTTTCTTGTTCAGTCCATAGGCCTACATCATGTGGCAAACCGGTGAGCATGTGGCTCTATTAGTATAGGAGATACCTGAAAACATATCACACTTTTCATCATAGTGCTTTTACCAATGCATAAAATGCATGGAGAAGTCATTTCGAATGACTGGTCCTCAGTGTTGTGAGAACGATGACTGGTTAAAATTTTGGTGGTTTCTTGTTCAGTCCATAGGCCTACATCATGTGGCAAACCGGTGAGCATGTGGCTCTATTAGTATAGGAGATACCTGAAAACATATCACACTTTTCATCATAGTGCTTTTACCAATGCATAAAATGCATGGAGAAGTCAATTCGAATGACTGGTCCTCAGTGTTGTGAGAACGATGACTGGTTAAAATTTTTGGTGGTTTCTTGTTCAGTCCATGGGCCTACATCATGTGGCAAACCGGTGAGCATGTGACTCTATTAGTATAGGAGATACCTGAAAACATATCACACTTTTCATCATAGTGCTTTTACCAATGCATAAAATGCATGGAGAAGTCATTTCGAATGACTGGTCCTCAGTGTTGTGAGAACGATGACTGGTTAAAATTTTTGGTGGTTTCTTGTTCAGTCCATGGGCCTACATCATGTGGCAAACCGGTGAGCATGTGGCTCTATTAGTATAGGAGATACCTGAAAACATATCACACTTTTCATCATAGTGCTTTTACCAATGCATAAAATGCATGGAGAAGTCATTTCGAATGACTGGTCCTCAGTGTTGTGAGAACGATGACTGGTTAAAATTTTTGGTGGTTTCTTGTTCAGTCCATAGGCCTACATCATGTGGCAAACCGGTGAGCATGTGGCTCTATTAGTATAGGAGATACCTGAAAACATATCACACTTTTCATCATAGTGCTTTTACCAATGCATAAAATGCATGGAGAAGTCATTTCGAATGACTGGTCCTCAGTGTTGTGAGAACGATGACTGGTTAAAATTTTTGGTGGTTTCTTGTTCAGTCCATAGGCCTACATCATGTGGCAAACCGGTGAGAATGTGGCTCTATTAGTATAGGAGATACCTGAAAACATATCACACTTTTCATCATAGTGCTTTTACCAATGCATAAAATGCATGGAGAAGTCATTTCGAATGACTGGTCCTCAGTGTTGTGAGAACGATGACTGGTTAAAATTTTTGGTGGTTTCATGTTCAGTCCATAGGCCTACATCATGTGGCAAACCGGTGAGAATGTGGCTCTATTAGTATAGGAGATACCTGAAAACATATCACACTTTTCATCATAGTGCTTTTACCAATGCATAAAATGCATGGAGAAGTCATTTCGAATGACTGGTTCTCAGTGTTGTGAGAACGATGACTGGTTAAAATTTTTGGTGGTTTCTTGTTCAGTCCATAGGCCTACATCATGTGGCAAACCGGTGAGCATGTGGCTCTATTAGTATAGGAGATACCTGAAAACATATCACACTTTTCATCATAGTGCTTTTACCAATGCATAAAATGCATGGAGAAGTCATTTCGAATGACTGGTCCTCAGTGTTGTGAGAACGATGACTGGTTAAAATTTTTGGTGGTTTCTTGTTCAGTCCATAGGCCTACATCATGTGGCAAACCGGTGAGCATGTGGCTCTATTAGTATAGGAGATACCTGAAAACATATCACACTTTTCATCATAGTGCTTTTACCAATGCATAAAATGCATGGAGAAGTCATTTCGAATGACTGGTCCTCAGTGTTGTGAGAACGATGACTGGTTAAAATTTTTGGTGGTTTCTTGTTCAGTCCATAGGCCTACATCATGTGGCAAACCGGTGAGCATGTGGCTCTATTAGTATAGGAGATACCTGAAAACATATCACACTTTTCATCATAGTGCTTTTACCAATGCATAAAATGCATGGAGAAGTCATTTCGAATGACTGGTCCTCAGTGTTGTGAGAACGATGACTGGTTAAAATTTTTGGTGGTTTCTTGTTCAGTCCATAGGCCTACATCATGTGGCAAACCGGTGAGCATGTGGCTCTATTAGTATAGGAGATACCTGAAAACATATCACACTTTTCATCATAGTGCTTTTACCAATGCATAAAATGCATGGTGAAGTCATTTCGAATGACTGGTCCTAAGTGTTGTGAGAACGATGACTGGTTAAAATTTTTGGTGGTTTCTTGTTCAGTCCATAGGCCTACATCATGTGGCAAACCGGTGAGCATGTGGCTCTATTAGTATAGGAGATACCTGAAAACATATCACACTTTTCATCATAGTGCTTTTACCAATGCATAAAATGCATGGAGAAGTCATTTCGAATGACTGGTCCTCAGTGTTGTGAGAACGATGACTGGTTAAAATTTTTGGTGGTTTCTTGTTCAGTCCATAGGCCTACATCATGTGGCAAACCGGTGAGCATGTGGCTCTATTAGTATAGGAGATACCTGAAAACATATCACACTTTTCATCATAGTGCTTTTACCAATGCATAAAATGCATGGAGAAGTCATTTCGAATGACTGGTCCTCAGTGTTGTGAGAACGATGACTGGTTAAAATTTTTGGTGGTTTCTTGTTCAGTCCATAGGCCTACATCATGTGGCAAACCGGTGAGCATGTGGCTCTATTAGTATAGGAGATACCTGAAAACATATCACACTTTTCATCATAGTGCTTTTACCAATGCATAAAATGCATGGAGAAGTCATTTCGAATGACTGGTCCTCAGTGTTGTGAGAACGATGACTGGTTAAAATTTTTGGTGGTTTCTTGTTCAGTCCATAGGCCTACATCATGTGGCAAACCGGTGAGCATGTGGCTCTATTAGTATAGGAGATACCTGAAAACATATCACACTTTTCATCATAGTGCTTTTACCAATGCATAAAATGCATGGAGAAGTCATTTCGAATGACTGGTCCTCAGTGTTGTGAGAACGATGACTGGTTAAAATTTTTGGTGGTTTCTTGTTCAGTCCATAGGCCTACATCATGTGGCAAACCGGTGAGCATGTGGCTCTATTAGTATAGGAGATACCTGAAAACATATCACACTTTTCATCATAGTGCTTTTACCAATGCATAAAATGCATGGAGAAGTCATTTCGAATGACTGGTCCTCAGTGTTGTGAGAACGATGACTGGTTAAAATTTTTGGTGGTTTCTTGTTCAGTCCATGTAGGCCTACATCATGTGGCAAACCGGTGAGCATGTGGCTCTATTAGTATAGGAGATACCTGAAAACATATCACACTTTTCATCATAGTGCTTTTACCAATGCATAAAATGCATGGAGAAGTCATTTCGAATGACTGGTCCTCAATGTTGTGAGAACGATGACTGGTTAAAATTTTGGTGGTTTCTTGTTCAGTCCATAGGCCTACATCATGTGGCAAACCGGTGAGCATGTGGCTCTATTAGTATAGGAGATACCTGAAAACATATCACACTTTTCATCATAGTGCTTTTACCAATGCATAAAATGCATGGAGAAGTCAATTCGAATGACTGGTCCTCAGTGTTGTGAGAACGATGACTGGTTAAAATTTTTGGTGGTTTCTTGTTCAGTCCATGGGCCTACATCATGTGGCAAACCGGTGAGCATGTGACTCTATTAGTATAGGAGATACCTGAAAACATATCACACTTTTCATCATAGTGCTTTTACCAATGCATAAAATGCATGGAGAAGTCATTTCGAATGACTGGTCCTCAGTGTTGTGAGAACGATGACTGGTTAAAATTTTTGGTGGTTTCTTGTTCAGTCCATGGGCCTACATCATGTGGCAAACCGGTGAGCATGTGGCTCTATTAGTATAGGAGATAACTGAAAACATATCACACTTTTCATCATAGTGCTTTTACCAATGCATAAAATGCATGGAGAAGTCATTTCGAATGACTGGTCCTCAGTGTTGTGAGAACGATGACTGGTTAAAATTTTTGGTGGTTTCTTGTTCAGTCCATAGGCCTACATCATGTGGCAAACCGGTGAGCATGTGGCTCTATTAGTATAGGAGATACCTGAAAACATATCACACTTTTCATCATAGTGCTTTTACCAATGCATAAAATGCATGGAGAAGTCATTTCGAATGACTGGTCCTCAGTGTTGTGAGAACGATGACTGGTTAAAATTTTTGGTGGTTTCTTGTTCAGTCCATAGGCCTACATCATGTGGCAAACCGGTGAGCATGTGGCTCTATTAGTATAGGAGATACCTGAAAACATATCACACTTTTCATCACAGTGCTTTTACCAATGCATAAAATGCATGGAGAAGTCATTTCGAATGACTGGTCCTCAGTGTTGTGAAAACGATGACTGGTTAAAATTTTTGGTGGTTTCTTGTTCAGTCCATAGGCCTACATCATGTGGCAAACCGGTGAGCATGTGGCTCTATTAGTATAGGAGATAACTGAAAGTATATCACACTTTTCATCATAGTGCTTTTACCAATGCATAAAATGCATGGAGAAGTCATTTCGAATGACTGGTCCTCAGTGTTGTGAGAACGATGACTGGTTAAAATTTTTGGTGGTTTCTTGTTCAGTCCATAGGCCTACATCATGTGGCAAACCGGTGAGCATGTGGCTCTATTAGTATAGGAGATACCTGAAAACATATCACACTTTTCATCATAGTGCTTTTACCAATGCAGAAAATGCATGGAGAAGTCATTTCGAATGACTGGTCCTCAGTGTTGTGAGAACGATGACTGGTTAAAATTTTTGGTGGTTTCTTGTTCAGTCCATAGGCCTACATCATGTGGCAAACCGGTGAGCATGTGGCTCTATTAGTATAGGAGATACCTGAAAACATATCACACTTTTCATCATAGTGCTTTTACCAATGCATAAAATGCATGGAGAAGTCATTTCGAATGACTGGTCCTCAGTGTTGTGAGAACGATGACTGGTTAAAATTTTTGGTGGTTTCTTGTTCAGTCCATAGGCCTACATCATGTGGCAAACCGGTGAGCATGTGGCTCTATCAGTATAGGAGATACCTGAAAACATATCACACTTTTCATCATAGTGCTTTTACCAATGCATAAAATGCATGGAGAAGTCATTTCGAATGACTGGTCCTCAGTGTTGTGAGAACGATGACTGGTTAAAATTTTTGGTGGTTTCTTGTTCAGTCCATGGGCCTACATCATGTGGCAAACCGGTGAGCATGTGGCTCTATTAGTATAGGAGATACCTGAAAACATATCACACTTTTCATCATAGTGCTTTTACCAATGCATAAAATGCATGGAGAAGTCATTTCGAATGACTGGTCCTCAGTGTTGTGAGAACAATGACTGGTTAAAACTTTTGGTGGTTTCTTGTTCAGTCCATAGGCCTACATCATGTGGCAAACCGGTGAGCATGTGGCTCTATTAGTATAGGTGATACCTGAAAACATATCACACTTTTCATCATAGTGCTTTTACCAATGCATAAAATGCATGGAGAAGTCATTTCGAATGACTGGTCCTCAGTGTTGTGAGAACGATGACTGGTTAAAATTTTTGGTGGTTTCTTGTTCAGTCCATAGGCCTACATTATGTGGCAAACTGGTGAGCATGTGGCTCTATTAGTATAGGAGATACCTGAAAACATATCACACTTTTCATCATAGTGCTTTTACCAATGCATAAAATGCATGGAGAAGTCATTTCGAATGACTGGTCCTCAGTGTTGTGAGAACGATGACTGGTTAAAATTTTTGGTGGTTTCTTGTTCAGTCCATATGCCTACATCATGTGGCAAACCGGTGAGTATGTGGCTCTATTAGTATAGGAGATACCTGAAAACATATCACACTTTTCATCATAGTGCTTTTACCAATGCATAAAATGCATGGAGAAGTCATTTCGAATGACTGGTCCTCAGTGTTGTGAGAACGATGACTGGTTAAAATTTTTGGTGGTTTCTTGTTCAGTCCATATGCCTACATCATGTGGCAAACCGGTGAGCATGTGGCTCTATTAGTATAGGAGATACATGAAAACATATCACACTTTTCATCATAGTGCTTTTACCAATGCATAAAATGCATGGAGAAGTCATTTCGAATGACTGGTCCTCAGTGTTGTGAGAACGATGACTGGTTAAAATTTTTGGTGGTTTCTTGTTCAGTCCATAGGCCTACATCATGTGGCAAACCGGTGAGCATGTGGCTCTATTAGTATAGGAGATACCTGAAAACATATCACACTTTTCATCATAGTGCTTTTACCAATGCAGAAAATGCATGGAGAAGTCATTTCGAATGACTGGTCCTCAGTGTTGTGAGAACGATGACTGGTTAAAATTTTTGGTGGTTTCTTGTTCAGTCCATAGGCCTACATCATGTGGCAAACCGGTGAGCATGTGGCTCTATTAGTATAGGAGATACCTGAAAACATATCACACTTTTCATCATAGTGCTTTTACCAATGCATAAAATGCATGGAGAAGTCATTTCGAATGACTGGTCCTCAGTGTTGTGAGAACGATGACTGGTTAAAATTTTGGGTGGTTTCTTGTTCAGTCCATAGGCCTACATCATGTGGCAAACCGGTGAGCATGTGGCTCTATTAGTATAGGAGATACCTGAAAACATATCACACTTTTCATCATAGTGCTTTTACCAATGCATAAAATGCATGGAGAAGTCATTTCGAATGACTGGTCCTCAGTGTTGTGAGAACGATGACTGGTTAAAATTTTGGTGGTTTCTTGTTCAGTCCATAGGCCTACATCATGTGGCAAACCGGTGAGCATGTGGCTCTATTAGTATAGGAGATACCTGAAAACATATCACACTTTTCATCATAGTGCTTTTACCAATGCATAAAATGCATGGAGAAGTCAATTCGAATGACTGGTCCTCAGTGTTGTGAGAACGATGACTGGTTAAAATTTTTGGTGGTTTCTTGTTCAGTCCATGGGCCTACATCATGTGGCAAACCGGTGAGCATGTGACTCTATTAGTATAGGAGATACCTGAAAACATATCACACTTTTCATCATAGTGCTTTTACCAATGCATAAAATGCATGGAGAAGTCATTTCGAATGACTGGTCCTCAGTGTTGTGAGAACGATGACTGGTTAAAATTTTTGGTGGTTTCTTGTTCAGTCCATAGGCCTACATCATGTGGCAAACCGGTGAGCATGTGGCTCTATTAGTATAGGAGATACCTGAAAACATATCACACTTTTCATCACAGTGCTTTTACCAATGCATAAAATGCATGGAGAAGTCATTTCGAATGACTGGTCCTCAGTGTTGTGAAAACGATGACTGGTTAAAATTTTTGGTGGTTTCTTGTTCAGTCCATAGGCCTACATCATGTGGCAAACCGGTGAGCATGTGGCTCTATTAGTATAGGAGATACCTGAAAACATATCACACTTTTCATCATAGTGCTTTTACCAATGCATAAAATGCATGGAGAAGTCATTTCGAATGACTGGTCCTCAGTGTTGTGAGAACGATGACTGGTTAAAATTTTTGGTGGTTTCTTGTTCAGTCCATAGGCCTACATCATGTGGCAAACCGGTGAGCATGTGGCTCTATTAGTATAGGAGATACCTGAAAACATATCACACTTTTCATCATAGTGCTTTTACCAATGCATAAAATGCATGGAGAAGTCATTTCGAATGACTGGTCCTCAGTGTTGTGAGAACGATGACTGGTTAAAATTTTTGGTGGTTTCTTGTTCAGTCCATAGGCCTACATCATGTGGCAAACCGGTGAGCATGTGGCTCTATCAGTATAGGAGATATCTGAAAACATATCACACTTTTCATCATAGTGCTTTTACCAATGCATAAAATGCATGGAGAAGTCATTCCGAATGACTGGTCCTCAGTGTTGTGAGAACGATGACTGGTTAAAATTTTTGGTGGTTTCTTGTTCAGTCCATGGGCCTACATCATGTGGCAAACCGGTGAGCATGTGGCTCTATTAGTATAGGAGATACCTGAAAACATATCACACTTTTCATCATAGTGCTTTTACCAATGCATAAAATGCATGGAGAAGTCATTTCGAATGACTGGTCCTCAGTGTTGTGAGAACAATGACTGGTTAAAACTTTTGGTGGTTTCTTGTTCAGTCCATAGGCCTACATCATGTGGCAAACCGGTGAGCATGTGGCTCTATTAGTATAGGTGATACCTGAAAACATATCACACTTTTCATCATAGTGCTTTTACCAATGCATAAAATGCATGGAGAAGTCATTTCGAATGACTGGTCCTCAGTGTTGTGAGAACGATGACTGGTTAAAATTTTTGGTGGTTTCTTGTTCAGTCCATAGGCCTACATCATGTGGCAAACTGGTGAGCATGTGGCTCTATTAGTATAGGAGATACCTGAAAACATATCACACTTTTCATCATAGTGCTTTTACCAATGCATAAAATGCATGGAGAAGTCATTTCGAATGACTGGTCCTCAGTGTTGTGAGAACGATGACTGGTTAAAATTTTTGGTGGTTTCTTGTTCAGTCCATATGCCTACATCATGTGGCAAACCGGTGAGTATGTGGCTCTATTAGTATAGGAGATACCTGAAAACATATCACACTTTTCATCATAGTGCTTTTACCAATGCATAAAATGCATGGAGAAGTCATTTCGAATGACTGGTCCTCAGTGTTGTGAGAACGATGACTGGTTAAAATTTTTGGTGGTTTCTTGTTCAGTCCATATGCCTACATCATGTGGCAAACCGGTGAGCATGTGGCTCTATTAGTATAGGAGATACATGAAAACATATCACACTTTTCATCATAGTGCTTTTACCAATGCATAAAATGCATGGAGAAGTCATTTCGAATGACTGGTCCTCAGTGTTGTGAGAACGATGACTGGTTAAAATTTTTGGTGGTTTCTTGTTCAGTCCATAGGCCTACATCATGTGGCAAACCGGTGAGCATGTGGCTCTATTAGTATAGGAGATACCTGAAAACATATCACACTTTTCATCATAGTGCTTTTACCAATGCAGAAAATGCATGGAGAAGTCATTTCGAATGACTGGTCCTCAGTGTTGTGAGAACGATGACTGGTTAAAATTTTTGGTGGTTTCTTGTTCAGTCCATAGGCCTACATCATGTGTCAAACCGGTGAGCATGTGGCTCTATTAGTATAGGAGATACCTGAAAACATATCACACTTTTCATCATAGTGCTTTTACCAATGCATAAAATGCATGGAGAAGTCATTTCGAATGACTGGTCCTCAGTGTTGTGAGAACGATGACTGGTTAAAATTTTGGGTGGTTTCTTGTTCAGTCCATAGGCCTACATCATGTGGCAAACCGGTGAGCATGTGGCTCTATTAGTATAGGAGATACCTGAAAACATATCACACTTTTCATCATAGTGCTTTTACCAATGCATAAAATGCATGGAGAAGTCATTTCGAATGACTGGTCCTCAGTGTTGTGAGAACGATGACTGGTTAAAATTTTGGTGGTTTCTTGTTCAGTCCATAGGCCTACATCATGTGGCAAACCGGTGAGCATGTGGCTCTATTAGTATAGGAGATACCTGAAAACATATCACACTTTTCATCATAGTGCTTTTACCAATGCATAAAATGCATGGAGAAGTCAATTCGAATGACTGGTCCTCAGTGTTGTGAGAACGATGACTGGTTAAAATTTTTGGTGGTTTCTTGTTCAGTCCATGGGCCTACATCATGTGGCAAACCGGTGAGCATGTGACTCTATTAGTATAGGAGATACCTGAAAACATATCACACTTTTCATCATAGTGCTTTTACCAATGCATAAAATGCATGGAGAAGTCATTTCGAATGACTGGTCCTCAGTGTTGTGAGAACGATGACTGGTTAAAATTTTTGGTGGTTTCTTGTTCAGTCCATGGGCCTACATCATGTGGCAAACCGGTGAGCATGTGGCTCTATTAGTATAGGAGATACCTGAAAACATATCACACTTTTCATCATAGTGCTTTTACGAATGCATAAAATGCATGGAGAAGTCATTTCGAATGACTGGTCCTCAGTGTTGTGAGAACGATGACTGGTTAAAATTTTTGGTGGTTTCTTGTTCAGTCCATAGGCCTACATCATGTGGCAAACCGGTGAGCATGTGGCTCTATTAGTATAGGAGATACCTGAAAACATATCACACTTTTCATCATAGTGCTTTTACCAATGCATAAAATGCATGGAGAAGTCATTTCGAATGACTGGTCCTCAGTGTTGCGAGAACGATGACTGGTTAAAATTTTTGGTGGTTTCTTGTTCAGTCCATAGGCCTACATCATGTGGCAAACCGGTGAGCATGTGGCTCTATTAGTATAGGAGATACCTGAAAACATATCACACTTTTCATCATAGTGCTTTTACCAATGCATAAAATGCATGGAGAGGTCATTTCGAATGACTGGTCCTCAGTGTTGTGAGAACGATGACTGGTTAAAATTTTTGGTGGTTTCTTGTTCAGTCCATAGGCCTACATCATGTGGCAAACCGGTGAGAATGTGGCTCTATTAGTATAGGAGATACCTGAAAACATATCACACTTTTCATCATAGTGCTTTTACCAATGCATAAAATGCATGGAGAAGTCATTTCGAATGACTGGTCCTCAGTGTTGTGAGAACGATGACTGGTTAAAATTTTTGGTGGTTTCTTGTTCAGTCCATAGGCCTACATCATGTGGCAAACCGGTGAGCATGTGGCTCTATTAGTATAGGAGATACCTGAAAACATATCACACTTTTCATCATAGTGCTTTTACCAATGCATAAAATGCATGGAGAAGTCATTTCGAATGACTGGTCCTCAGTGTTGTGAGAACGATGACTGGTTAAAATTTTTGGTGGTTTCTTGTTCAGTCCATAGGCCTACATCATGTGGCAAACCGGTGAGCATGTGGCTCTATTAGTATAGGAGATACCTGAAAACATATCACACTTTTCATCATATTTCTTTTACCAATGCATAAAATGCATGGAGAAGTCATTTCGAATGACTGATCCTCAGTGTTGTGAGAACGATGAGTGGTTAAAATTTTTGGTGGTTTCTTGTTCAGTCCATAGGCCTACATCATGTGGCAAACCGATGAGCATGTGGCTCTATTAGTATAGGAGATACCTGAAAACATATCACACTTTTCATCATAGTGCTTTTACCAATGCATAAAATGCATGGAGAAGTCATTTCGAATGACTGGTCCTCAGTGTTGTGAGAACGATGACTGGTTAAAATTTTTGGTGGTTTCTTGTTCAGTCCATAGGCCTACATCATGTGGCAAACCGGTGAGCATGTGGCTCTATTAGTATAGGAGATACCTGAAAACATATCACACTTTTCATCATAGTGCTTTTACCAATGCATAAAATGCATGGAGAAGTCATTTCGAATGACTGGTCCTCAGTGTTGTGAGAACGATGACTGGTTAAAATTTTTGGTGGTTTCTTGTTCAGTCCATAGGCCTACATCATGTGGCAAACCGGTGAGCATGTGGCTCTATTAGTATAGGAGATACCTGAAAACATATCACACTTTTCATCATAGTGCTTTTACCAATGCATAAAATGCATGGTGAAGTCATTTCGAATGACTGGTCCTCAGTGTTGTGAGAACGATGACTGGTTAAAATTTTTGGTGGTTTCTTGTTCAGTCCATAGGCCTACATCATGTGGCAAACCGGTGAGCATGTGGCTCTATTAGTATAGGAGATACCTGAAAACATATCACACTTTTCATCATAGTGCTTTTACCAATGCATAAAATGCATGGAGAAGTCATTTCGAATGACTGGTCCTCAGTGTTGTGAGAACGATGACTGGTTAAAATTTTTGGTGGTTTCTTGTTCAGTCCATAGGCCTACATCATGTGGCAAACCGGTGAGCATGTGGCTCTATTAGTATAGGAGATACCTGAAAACATATCACACTTTTCATCATAGTGCTTTTGCCAATGCATAAAATGCATGGAGAAGTCATTTCGAATGACTGGTCCTCAGTGTTGTGAGAACGATGACTGGTTAAAATTTTTGGTGGTTTCTTGTTCAGTCCATAGGCCTACATCATGTGGCAAACCGGTGAGCATGTGGCTCTATTAGTATAGGAGATACCTGAAAACATATCACACTTTTCATCATAGTGCTTTTACCAATGCATAAAATGCATGGAGAAGTCATTTCGAATGACTGGTCCTCAGTGTTGTGAGAACGATGACTGGTTAAAATTTTTGGTGGTTTCTTGTTCAGTCCATAGGCCTACATCATGTAGCAAACCGTTGAGCATGTGGCTCTATTAGTATAGGAGATACCTGAAAACATATCACACTTTTCATCATAGTGCTTTTACCAATGCATAAAATGCATGGAGAAGTCATTTCGAATGACTGGTCCTCAGTGTTGTGAGAACGATGACTGGTTAAAATTTTTGGTGGTTTCTTGTTCAGTCCATAGGCCTACATCATGTGGCAATCCGGTGAGCATGTGGCTCTATTAGTATAGGAGATACCTGAAAACATATCACACTTTTCATCATAGTGCTTTTACCAATGCATAAAATGCATGGAGAAGTCATTTCGAATGACTGGTCCTCAGTGTTGTGAGAACGATGACTGGTTAAAATTTTTGGTGGTTTCTTGTTCAGTCCATAGGCCTACATCATGTAGCAAACCGTTGAGCATGTGGCTCTATTAGTATAGGAGATACCTGAAAACATATCACACTTTTCATCATAGTGCTTTTACCAATGCATAAAATGCATGGAGAAGTCATTTCGAATGACTGGTCCTCAGTGTTGTGAGAACGATGACTGGTTAAAATTTTTGGTGGTTTCTTGTTCAGTCCATAGGCCTACATCATGTGGCAAACCGGTGAGCATGTGGCTCTATTAGTATAGGAGATACCTGAAAACATATCACACTTTTCATCATAGTGCTTTTACCAATGCATAAAATGCATGGAGAAGTCATTTCGAATGACTGGTCCTCAGTGTTGTGAGAACGATGACTGGTTAAAATTTTTGGTGGTTTCTTGTTCAGTCCATGGGCCTACATCATGTGGCAAACCGGTGAGCATGTGGCTCTATTAGTATAGGAGATACCTGAAAACATATCACACTTTTCATCATAGTGCTTTTACCAATGCATAAAATGCATGGAGAAGTCATTTCGAATGACTGGTCCTCAGTGTTGTGAGAACGATGACTGGTTAAAATTTTTGGTGGTTTCTTGTTCAGTCCATAGGCCTACATCATGTGGCAAACTGGTGAGCATGTGGCTCTATTAGTATAGGAGATACCTGAAACCATATCACACTTTTCATCATAGTGCTTTTACCAATGCATAAAATGCATGGAGAAGTCATTTCGAATGACTGGTCCTCAGTGTTGTGAGAACGATGACTGGTTAAAATTTTTGGTGGTTTCTTGTTCAGTCCATAGGCCTACATCATGTGGCAAACCGGTGAGCATGTGGCTCTATTAGTATAGGAGATACCTGAAAACATATCACACTTTTCATCATAGTGCTTTTACCAATGCATAAAATGCATGGAGAAGTCATTTCGAATGACTGGTCCTCAGTGTTGTGAGAACGATGACTGGTTAAAATTTTTGGTGGTTTCTTGTTCAGTCCATAGGCCTACATCATGTAGCAAACCGTTGAGCATGTGGCTCTATTAGTATAGGAGATACCTGAAAACATATCACACTTTTCATCATAGTGCTTTTACCAATGCATAAAATGCATGGAGAAGTCATTTCGAATGACTGGTCCTCAGTGTTGTGAGAACGATGACTGGTTAAAATTTTTGGTGGTTTCTTGTTCAGTCCATAGGCCTACATCATGTGGCAAACCGGTGAGCATGTGGCTCTATTAGTATAGGAGATACCTGAAAACATATCACACTTTTCATCATAGTGCTTTTACCAATGCATAAAATGCATGGAGAAGTCATTTCGAATGACTGGTCCTCAGTGTTGTGAGAACGATGACTGGTTAAAATTTTTGGTGGTTTCTTGTTCAGTCCATAGGCCTACATCATGTGGCAAACCGGTGAGCATGTGGCTCTATTAGTATAGGAGATACCTGAAAACATATCACACTTTTCATCATAGTGCTTTTGCCAATGCATAAAATGCATGGAGAAGTCATTTCGAATGACTGGTCCTCAGTGTTGTGAGAACGATGACTGGTTAAAATTTTTGGTGGTTTCTTGTTCAGTCCATAGGCCTACATCATGTGGCAAACCGGTGAGCATGTGGCTCTATTAGTATAGGAGATACCTGAAAACATATCACACTTTTCATCATAGTGCTTTTACCAATGCATAAAATGCATGGAGAAGTCATTTCGAATGACTGGTCCTCAGTGTTGTGAGAATGATGACTGGTTAAAATTTTTGGTGGTTTCTTGTTCAGTCCATAGGCCTACATCATGTGGCAAACCGGTGAGCATGTGGCTCTATTAGTATAGGAGATACCTGAAAACATATCACACTTTTCATCATAGTGCTTTTACCAATGCATAAAATGCATGGAGAAGTCATTTCGAATGACTGGTCCTCAGTGTTGTGAGAACGATGACTGGTTAAAATTTTTGGTGGTTTCTTGTTCAGTTCATAGGCCTACATCATGTGGCAAACCGGTGAGCATGTGGCTCTATTAGAATAGGAGATACCTGAAAACATATCACACTTTTCATCATAGTGCTTTTACCAATGCATAAAATGCATGGAGAAGTTATTTCGAATGACTGGTCCTCAGTGTTGTGAGAACGATGACTGGTTAAAATTTTTGGTGGTTTCTTGTTCAGTCCATAGGCCTACATCATGTGGGCAAACCGGTGAGCATGTGGCTCTATTAGTATAGGAGATACCTGAAAACATATCACACTTTTCATCATAGTGCTTTTACCAATGCATAAAATGCATGGAGAAGTCATTTCGAATGACTGGTCCTCAGTGTTGTGAGAACGATGACTGGTTAAAATTTTTGGTGGTTTCTTGTTCAGTCCATAGGCCTACATCATGTGGCAAACCGGTGAGCATGTGGCTCTATTAGTATAGGAGATACCTGAAAACATATCACACTTTTCATCATAGTGCTTTTACCAATGCATAAAATGCATGGAGAAGTCATTTCGAATGACTGGTCCTCAGTGTTGTGAGAACGATGACTGGTTAAAATTTTTGGTGGTTTCTTGTTCAGTCCATAGGCCTACATCATGTGGCAAACCGGTGAGCATGTGGCTCTATTAGTATAGGAGATACCTGAAAACATATCACACTTTTCATCATAGTGCTTTTACCAATGCATAAAATGCATGGAGAAGTCATTTCGAATGACTGGTCCTCAGTGTTGTGAGTACGATGACTGGTTAAAATTTTTGGTGGTTTCTTGTTCAGTCCATAGGCCTACATCATGTGGCAAACCGGTGAGCATGTGGCTCTATTAGTATAGGAGATACCTGAAAACATATCACACTTTTCATCATAGTGCTTTTACCAATGCATAAAATGCATGGAGAAGTCATTTCGAATGACTGGTCCTCAGTGTTGTGAGAACGATGACTGGTTAAAATTTTTGGTGGTTTCTTGTTCAGTCCATAGGCCTACATCATGTGGCAAACCGGTGAGCATGTGGCTCTATTAGTATAGGAGATACCTGAAAACATATCACACTTTTCATCATAGTGCTTTTACCAATGCATAAAATGCATGGAGAAGTCATTTCGAATGACTGGTCCTCAGTGTTGTGAGAACGATGACTGGTTAAAATTTTTGGTGGTTTCTTGTTCAGTCCATAGGCCTACATCATGTGGCAAACCGGTGAGCATGTGGCTCTATTAGTATAGGAGATACCTGAAAACATATCACACTTTTCATCATAGTGCTTTTACCAATGCATAAAATGCATGGAGAAGTCATTTCGAATGACTGGTCCTCAGTGTTGTGAGAACGATGACTGGTTAAAATTTTTGGTG
This sequence comes from Ranitomeya imitator, assembly GCF_032444005.1. Taxonomy (NCBI): domain Eukaryota; kingdom Metazoa; phylum Chordata; class Amphibia; order Anura; family Dendrobatidae; genus Ranitomeya; species Ranitomeya imitator. The sequence goes on from NW_027194845.1 coordinate 153,043, forward strand.
GTTTCTTGTTCAGTCCATAGGCCTACATCATGTGGCAAACCGGTGAGCATGTGGCTCTATTAGTATAGGAGATACCTGAAAACATATCACACTTTTCATCATAGTGCTTTTACCAATGCATAAAATGCATGGAGAAGTCATTTCGAATGACTGGTCCTCAGTGTTGTGAGAACGATGACTGGTTAAAATTTTTGGTGGTTTCTTGTTCAGTCCATGGGCCTACATCATGTGGCAAACCGGTGAGCATGTGGCTCTATTAGTATAGGAGATACCTGAAAACATATCACACTTTTCATCATAGTGCTTTTACCAATGCATAAAATGCATGGAGAAGTCATTTCGAATGACTGGTCCTCAGTGTTGTGAGAACGATGACTGGTTAAAATTTTTGGTGGTTTCTTGTTCAGTCCATAGGCCTACATCATGTGGCAAACCGGTGAGCATGTGGCTCTATTAGTATAGGAGATACCTGAAAACATATCACACTTTTCATCATAGTGCTTTTACCAATGCATAAAATGCATGGAGAAGTCATTTCGAATGACTGGTCCTCAGTGTTGTGAGAACGATGACTGGTTAAAATTTTTGGTGGTTTCTTGTTCAGTCCATAGGCCTACATCATGTGGCAAACTGGTGAGCATGTGGCTCTATTAGTATAGGAGATACCTGAAAACATATCACACTTTTCATCATAGTGCTTTTACCAATGCATAAAATGCATGGAGAAGTCATTTCGAATGACTGGTCCTCAGTGTTGTGAGAACGATGACTGGTTAAAATTTTTGGTGGTTTCTTGTTCAGTCCATATGCCTACATCATGTGGCAAACCGGTGAGCATGTGGCTCTATTAGTATAGGAGATACCTGAAAACATATCACACTTTTCATCATAGTGCTTTTACCAATGCATAAAATGCATGGAGAAGTCATTTCGAATGACTGGTCCTCAGTGTTGTGAGAACGATGACTGGTTAAAATTTTTGGTGGTTTCTTGTTCAGTCCATATGCCTACATCATGTGGCAAACCGGTGAGCATGTGGCTCTATTAGTATAGGAGATACATGAAAACATATCACACTTTTCATCATAGTGCTTTTACCAATGCATAAAATGCATGGAGAAGTCATTTCGAATGACTGGTCCTCAGTGTTGTGAGAACGATGACTGGTTAAAATTTTTGGTGGTTTCTTGTTCAGTCCATAGGCCTACATCATGTGGCAAACCGGTGAGCATGTGGCTCTATTAGTATAGGAGATACCTGAAAACATATCACACTTTTCATCATAGTGCTTTTACCAATGCAGAAAATGCATGGAGAAGTCATTTCGAATGACTGGTCCTCAGTGTTGTGAGAACGATGACTGGTTAAAATTTTTGGTGGTTTCTTGTTCAGTCCATAGGCCTACATCATGTGGCAAACCGGTGAGCATGTGGCTCTATTAGTATAGGAGATACCTGAAAACATATCACACTTTTCATCATAGTGCTTTTACCAATGCATAAAATGCATGGAGAAGTCATTTCGAATGACTGGTCCTCAGTGTTGTGAGAACGATGACTGGTTAAAATTTTTGGTGGTTTCTTGTTCAGTCCATAGGCCTACATCATGTGGCAAACCGGTGAGCATGTGGCTCTATTAGTATAGGAGATACCTGAAAACATATCACACTTTTCATCATAGTGCTTTTACCAATGCATAAAATGCATGGAGAAGTCATTTCGAATGACTGGTCCTCAGTGTTGTGAGAACGATGACTGGTTAAAATTTTGGTGGTTTCTTGTTCAGTCCATAGGCCTACATCATGTGGCAAACCGGTGAGCATGTGGCTCTATTAGTATAGGAGATACCTGAAAACATATCACACTTTTCATCATAGTGCTTTTACCAATGCATAAAATGCATGGAGAAGTCAATTCGAATGACTGGTCCTCAGTGTTGTGAGAACGATGACTGGTTAAAATTTTTGGTGGTTTCTTGTTCAGTCCATGGGCCTACATCATGTGGCAAACCGGTGAGCATGTGACTCTATTAGTATAGGAGATACCTGAAAACATATCACACTTTTCATCATAGTGCTTTTACCAATGCATAAAATGCATGGAGAAGTCATTTCGAATGACTGGTCCTCAGTGTTGTGAGAACGATGACTGGTTAAAATTTTTGGTGGTTTCTTGTTCAGTCCATAGGTCTACATCACGTGGCAAACCGGTGAGCATGTGGCTCTATTAGTATAGGAGATACCTGAAAACATATCACACTTTTCATCATAGTGCTTTTACCAATGCATAAAATGCATGGAGAAGTCATTTCGAATGACTGGTCCTCAGTGTTGTGAGAACGATGACTGGTTAAAATTTTTGGTGGTTTCTTGTTCAGTCCATAGGCCTACATCATGTGGCAAACCGGTGAGCATGTGGCTCTATTAGTATAGGAGATACCTGAAAACATATCACACTTTTCATCATAGTGCTTTTACCAATGTATAAAATGCATGGAGAAGTCATTTCGAGTGACTGGTCCTCAGTGTTGTGAGAACGATGACTGGTTAAAATTTTTGGTGGTTTCTTGTTCAGTCCATAGGCCTACATCATGTGGCAAACCGGTGAGCATGTGGCTCTATTAGTATAGGAGATACCTGAAAACATATCACACTTTTCATCATAGTGCTTTTACCAATGCATAAAATGCATGGAGAAGTCATTTCGAATGACTGGTCCTCAGTGTTGTGAGAACGATGACTGGTTAAAATTTTTGGTGGTTTCTTGTTCAGTCCATAGGCCTACATCATGTGGCAAACCGGTGAGCATGTGGCTCTATTAGTATAGGAGATACCTGAAAACATATCACACTTTTCATCATAGTGCTTTTACCAATGCATAAAATGCATGGAGAAGTCATTTCGAATGACTGGTCCTCAGTGTTGTGAGAACGATGACTGGTTAAAATTTTTGGTGGTTTCTTGTTCAGTCCATAGGCCTACATCATGTGGCAAACCGGTGAGCATGTGGCTCTATTAGTATAGGAGATACCTGAAAACATATCACACTTTTCATCATAGTGCTTTTACCAATGCATAAAATGCATGGAGAAGTCATTTCGAATGACTGGTCCTCAGTGTTGTGAGAACGATGACTGGTTAAAATTTTTGGTGGTTTCTTGTTCAGTCCATAGGCCTACATCATGTGGCAAACCGGTGAGCATGTGGCTCTATTAGTATAGGAGATACCTGAAAACATATCACACTTTTCATCATAGTGCTTTTACCAATGCATAAAATGCATGGAGAAGTCATTTCGAATGACTGGTCCTCAGTGTTGTGAGAACGATGACTGGTTAAAATTTTTGGTGGTTTCTTGTTCAGTCCATAGGCCTACATCATGTGGCAAACCGGTGAGCATGTGGCTCTATTAGTATAGGAGATACCTGAAAACATATCACACTTTTCATCATAGTGCTTTTACCAATGCATAAAATGCATGGAGAAGTCATTTCGAATGACTGGTCCTCAGTGTTGTGAGAACGATGACTGGTTAAAATTTTTGGTGGTTTCTTGTTCAGTCCATAGGCCTACATCATGTGGCAAACCGGTGAGCATGTGGCTCTATTAGTATAGGAGATACCTGAAAACATATCACACTTTTCATCATAGTGCTTTTACCAATGCATAAAATGCATGGAGAAGTCATTTCGAATGACTGGTCCTCAGTGTTGTGAGAACGATGACTGGTTAAAATTTTTGGTGGTTTCTTGTTCAGTCCATAGGCCTACATCATGTGGCAAACCGGTGAGCATGTGGCTCTATTAGTATAGGAGATACCTGAAAACATATCACACTTTTCATCATAGTGCTTTTACCAATGCATAAAATGCATGGAGAAGTCATTTCGAATGACTGGTCCTCAGTGTTGTGAGTACGATGACTGGTTAAAATTTTTGGTGGTTTCTTGTTCAGTCCATAGGCCTACATCATGTGGCAAACCGGTGAGCATGTGGCTCTATTAGTATAGGAGATACCTGAAAACATATCACACTTTTCATCATAGTGCTTTTACCAATGCATAAAATGCATGGAGAAGTCATTTCGAATGACTGGTCCTCAGTGTTGTGAGAACGATGACTGGTTAAAATTTTTGGTGGTTTCTTGTTCAGTCCATAGGCCTACATCATGTGGCAAACCGGTGAGCATGTGGCTCTATTAGTATAGGAGATACCTGAAAACATATCACACTTTTCATCATAGTGCTTTTACCAATGCATAAAATGCATGGAGAAGTCATTTCGAATGACTGGTCCTCAGTGTTGTGAGAACAATGACTGGTTAAAATTTTTGGTGGTTTCTTGTTCAGTCCATAGGCCTACATCATGTGGCAAACCGGTGAGCATGTGGCTCTATTAGTATAGGAGATACCTGAAAACATATCACACTTTTCATCATAGTGCTTTTACCAATGCATAAAATGCATGGAGAAGTCATTTCGAATGACTGGTCCTCAGTGTTGTGAGAACGATGACTGGTTAAAATTTTTGGTGGTTTCTTGTTCAGTCCATAGGCCTACATCATGTGGCAAACCGGTGAGCATGTGGCTCTATTAGTATAGGAGATACCTGAAAACATATCACACTTTTCATCATAGTGCTTTTACCAATGCATAAAATGCATGGAGAAGTCATTTCGAATGACTGGTCCTCAGTGTTGTGAGAACGATGACTGGTTAAAATTTTTGGTGGTTTCTTGTTCAGTCCATGGGCCTACATCATGTGGCAAACCGGTGAGCATGTGGCTCTATTAGTATAGGAGATACCTGAAAACATATCACACTTTTCATCATAGTGCTTTTACCAATGCATAAAATGCATGGAGAAGTCATTTCGAATGACTGGTCCTCAGTGTTGTGAGAACGATGACTGGTTAAAATTTTTGGTGGTTTCTTGTTCAGTCCATAGGCCTACATCATGTGGCAAACCGGTGAGCATGTGGCTCTATTAGTATAGGAGATACCTGAAAACATATCACACTTTTCATCATAGTGCTTTTACCAATGCATAAAATGCATGGAGAAGTCATTTCGAATGACTGGTCCTCAGTGTTGTGAGAACGATGACTGGTTAAAATTTTTGGTGGTTTCTTGTTCAGTCCATAGGCCTACATCATGTGGCAAACTGGTGAGCATGTGGCTCTATTAGTATAGGAGATACCTGAAAACATATCACACTTTTCATCATAGTGCTTTTACCAATGCATAAAATGCATGGAGAAGTCATTTCGAATGACTGGTCCTCAGTGTTGTGAGAACGATGACTGGTTAAAATTTTTGGTGGTTTCTTGTTCAGTCCATATGCCTACATCATGTGGCAAACCGGTGAGCATGTGGCTCTATTAGTATAGGAGATACCTGAAAACATATCACACTTTTCATCATAGTGCTTTTACCAATGCATAAAATGCATGGAGAAGTCATTTCGAATGACTGGTCCTCAGTGTTGTGAGAACGATGACTGGTTAAAATTTTTGGTGGTTTCTTGTTCAGTCCATATGCCTACATCATGTGGCAAACCGGTGAGCATGTGGCTCTATTAGTATAGGAGATACATGAAAACATATCACACTTTTCATCATAGTGCTTTTACCAATGCATAAAATGCATGGAGAAGTCATTTCGAATGACTGGTCCTCAGTGTTGTGAGAACGATGACTGGTTAAAATTTTTGGTGGTTTCTTGTTCAGTCCATAGGCCTACATCATGTGGCAAACCGGTGAGCATGTGGCTCTATTAGTATAGGAGATACCTGAAAACATATCACACTTTTCATCATAGTGCTTTTACCAATGCAGAAAATGCATGGAGAAGTCATTTCGAATGACTGGTCCTCAGTGTTGTGAGAACGATGACTGGTTAAAATTTTTGGTGGTTTCTTGTTCAGTCCATAGGCCTACATCATGTGGCAAACCGGTGAGCATGTGGCTCTATTAGTATAGGAGATACCTGAAAACATATCACACTTTTCATCATAGTGCTTTTACCAATGCATAAAATGCATGGAGAAGTCATTTCGAATGACTGGTCCTCAGTGTTGTGAGAACGATGACTGGTTAAATTTTTTGGTGGTTTCTTGTTCAGTCCATAGGCCTACATCATGTGGCAAACCGGTGAGCATGTGGCTCTATTAGTATAGGAGATACCTGAAAACATATCACACTTTTCATCATAGTGCTTTTACCAATGCATAAAATGCATGGAGAAGTCATTTCGAATGACTGGTCCTCAGTGTTGTGAGAACGATGACTGGTTAAAATTTTGGTGGTTTCTTGTTCAGTCCATAGGCCTACATCATGTGGCAAACCGGTGAGCATGTGGCTCTATTAGTATAGGAGATACCTGAAAACATATCACACTTTTCATCATAGTGCTTTTACCAATGCATAAAATGCATGGAGAAGTCAATTCGAATGACTGGTCCTCAGTGTTGTGAGAACGATGACTGGTTAAAATTTTTGGTGGTTTCTTGTTCAGTCCATGGGCCTACATCATGTGGCAAACCGGTGAGCATGTGACTCTATTAGTATAGGAGATACCTGAAAACATATCACACTTTTCATCATAGTGCTTTTACCAATGCATAAAATGCATGGAGAAGTCATTTCGAATGACTGGTCCTCAGTGTTGTGAGAACGATGACTGGTTAAAATTTTTGGTGGTTTCTTGTTCAGTCCATAGGTCTACATCACGTGGCAAACCGGTGAGCATGTGGCTCTATTAGTATAGGAGATACCTGAAAACATATCACACTTTTCATCATAGTGCTTTTACCAATGCATAAAATGCATGGAGAAGTCATTTCGAATGACTGGTCCTCAGTGTTGTGAGAACGATGACTGGTTAAAATTTTTGGTGGTTTCTTGTTCAGTCCATAGGCCTACATCATGTGGCAAACCGGTGAGCATGTGGCTCTATTAGTATAGGAGATACCTGAAAACATATCACACTTTTCATCATAGTGCTTTTACCAATGTATAAAATGCATGGAGAAGTCATTTCGAGTGACTGGTCCTCAGTGTTGTGAGAACGATGACTGGTTAAAATTTTTGGTGGTTTCTTGTTCAGTCCATAGGCCTACATCATGTGGCAAACCGGTGAGCATGTGGCTCTATTAGTATAGGAGATACCTGAAAACATATCACACTTTTCATCATAGTGCTTTTACCAATGCATAAAATGCATGGAGAAGTCATTTCGAATGACTGGTCCTCAGTGTTGTGAGAACGATGACTGGTTAAAATTTTTGGTGGTTTCTTGTTCAGTCCATAGGCCTACATCATGTGGCAAACCGGTGAGAATGTGGCTCTATTAGTATAGGAGATACCTGAAAACATATCACACTTTTCATCATAGTGCTTTTACCAATGCATAAAATGCATGGAGAAGTAATTTCGAATGACTGGTCCTCAGTGTTGTGAGAACGATGACTGGTTAAAATTTTTGGTGGTTTCTTGTTCAGTCCATAGGCCTACATCATGTGGCAAACCGGTGAGCATGTGGCTCTATTAGTATAGGAGATACCTGAAAACATATCACACTTTTCATCATAGTGCTTTTACCAATGCATAAAATGCATGGAGAAGTCATTTCGAATGACTGGTCCTCAGTGTTGTGAGAACGATGACTGGTTAAAATTTTTGGTGGTTTCTTGTTCAGTCCATAGGCCTACATCATGTGGCAAACCGGTGAGCATGTGGCTCTATTAGTATAGGAGATACCTGAAAACATATCACACTTTTCATCATAGTGCTTTTACCAATGCATAAAATGCATGGAGAAGTCATTTCGAATGACTGGTCCTCAGTGTTGTGAGAACGATGACTGGTTAAAATTTTTGGTGGTTTCTTGTTCAGTCCATAGGCCTACATCATGTGGCAAACTGGTGAGCATGTGGCTCTATTAGTATAGGAGATACCTGAAAACATATCACACTTTTCATCATAGTGCTTTTACCAATGCATAAAATGCATGGAGAAGTCATTTCGAATGACTGGTCCTCAGTGTTGTGAGAACAATGACTGGTTAAAATTTTTGGTGGTTTCTTGTTCAGTCCATATGCCTACATCATGTGGCAAACCGGTGAGCATGTGGCTCTATTAGTATAGGAGATACCTGAAAACATATCACACTTTTCATCATAGTGCTTTTACCAATGCATAAAATGCATGGAGAAGTCATTTTGAATGACTGGTCCTCAGTGTTGTGAGAACGATGACTGGTTAAAATTTTTGGTGGTTTCTTGTTCAGTCCATATGCCTACATCATGTGGCAAACCGGTGAGCATGTGGCTCTATTAGTATAGGAGATACCTGAAAACATATCACACTTTTCATCATAGTGCTTTTACCAATGCATAAAATGCATGGAGAAGTCATTTCGAATGACTGGTCCTCAGTGTTGTGAGAACGATGACTGGTTAAAATTTTTGGTGGTTTCTTGTTCAGTCCATAGGCCTACATCATGTGGCAAACTGGTGAGCATGTGGCTCTATTAGTATAGGAGATACCTGAAAACATATCACACTTTTCATCATAGTGCTTTTACCAATGCATAAAATGCATGGAGAAGTCATTTCGAATGACTGGTCCTCAGTGTTGTGAGAACGATGACTGGTTAAAATTTTTGGTGGTTTCTTGTTCAGTCCATAGGCCTACATCATGTGGCAAACCGGTGAGCATGTGGCTCTATTAGTATAGGAGATACCTGAAAACATATCACACTTTTCATCATAGTGCTTTTACCAATGCAGAAAATGCATGGAGAAGTCATTTCGAATGACTGGTCCTCAGTGTTGTGAGAACGATGACTGGTTAAAATTTTTGGTGGTTTCTTGTTCAGTCCATAGGCCTACATCATGTGGCAAACCGGTGAGCATGTGGCTCTATTAGTATAGGAGATACCTGAAAACATATCACACTTTTCATCATAGTGCTTTTACCAATGCATAAAATGCATGGAGAAGTCATTTCGAATGACTGGTCCTCAGTGTTGTGAGAACGATGACTGGTTAAAATTTTTGGTGGTTTCTTGTTCAGTCCATAGGCCTACATCATGTGGCAAACTGGTGAGCATGTGGCTCTATTAGTATAGGAGATACCTGAAAACATATCACACTTTTCATCATAGTGCTTTTACCAATGCATAAAATGCATGGAGAAGTCATTTCGAATGACTGGTCCTCAGTGTTGTGAGAACAATGACTGGTTAAAATTTTTGGTGGTTTCTTGTTCAGTCCATATGCCTACATCATGTGGCAAACCGGTGAGCATGTGGCTCTATTAGTATAGGAGATACCTGAAAACATATCACACTTTTCATCATAGTGCTTTTACCAATGCATAAAATGCATGGAGAAATCATTTCGAATGACTGGTCCTCAGTGTTGTGAGAACGATGACTGGTTAAAATTTTTGGTGGTTTCTTGTTCAGTCCATAGGCCTACATCATGTGGCAAACCGGTGAGCATGTGGCTCTATTAGTATAGGAGATACCTGAAAACATATCACACTTTTCATCATAGTGCTTTTACCAATGTATAAAATGCATGGAGAAGTCATTTCGAGTGACTGGTCCTCAGTGTTGTGAGAACGATGACTGGTTAAAATTTTTGGTGGTTTCTTGTTCAGTCCATAGGCCTACATCATGTGGCAAACCGGTGAGCATGTGGCTCTATTAGTATAGGAGATACCTGAAAACATATCACACTTTTCATCATAGTGCTTTTACCAATGCATAAAATGCATGGAGAAGTCATTTCGAATGACTGGTCCTCAGTGTTGTGAGAACGATGACTGGTTAAAATTTTTGGTGGTTTCTTGTTCAGTCCATAGGCCTACATCATGTGGCAAACCGGTGAGAATGTGGCTCTATTAGTATAGGAGATACCTGAAAACATATCACACTTTTCATCATAGTGCTTTTACCAATGCATAAAATGCATGGAGAAGTAATTTCGAATGACTGGTCCTCAGTGTTGTGAGAACGATGACTGGTTAAAATTTTTGGTGGTTTCTTGTTCAGTCCATAGGCCTACATCATGTGGCAAACCGGTGAGCATGTGGCTCTATTAGTATAGGAGATACCTGAAAACATATCACACTTTTCATCATAGTGCTTTTACCAATGCATAAAATGCATGGAGAAGTCATTTCGAATGACTGGTCCTCAGTGTTGTGAGAACGATGACTGGTTAAAATTTTTGGTGGTTTCTTGTTCAGTCCATAGGCCTACATCATGTGGCAAACCGGTGAGCATGTGGCTCTATTAGTATAGGAGATACCTGAAAACATATCACACTTTTCATCATAGTGCTTTTACCAATGCATAAAATGCATGGAGAAGTCATTTCGAATGACTGGTCCTCAGTGTTGTGAGAACGAGGACTGGTTAAAATTTTTGGTGGTTTCTTGTTCAGTCCATAGGCCTACATCATGTGGCAAACTGGTGAGCATGTGGCTCTATTAGTATAGGAGATACCTGAAAACATATCACACTTTTCATCATAGTGCTTTTACCAATGCATAAAATGCATGGAGAAGTCATTTCGAATGACTGGTCCTCAGTGTTGTGAGAACAATGACTGGTTAAAATTTTTGGTGGTTTCTTGTTCAGTCCATATGCCTACATCATGTGGCAAACCGGTGAGCATGTGGCTCTATTAGTATAGGAGATACCTGAAAACATATCACACTTTTCATCATAGTGCTTTTACCAATGCATAAAATGCATGGAGAAGTCATTTTGAATGACTGGTCCTCAGTGTTGTGAGAACGATGACTGGTTAAAATTTTTGGTGGTTTCTTGTTCAGTCCATATGCCTACATCATGTGGCAAACCGGTGAGCATGTGGCTCTATTAGTATAGGAGATACCTGAAAACATATCACACTTTTCATCATAGTGCTTTTACCAATGCATAAAATGCATGGAGAAGTCATTTCGAATGACTGGTCCTCAGTGTTGTGAGAACGATGACTGGTTAAAATTTTTGGTGGTTTCTTGTTCAGTCCATAGGCCTACATCATGTGGCAAACTGGTGAGCATGTGGCTCTATTAGTATAGGAGATACCTGAAAACATATCACACTTTTCATCATAGTGCTTTTACCAATGCATAAAATGCATGGAGAAGTCATTTCGAATGACTGGTCCTCAGTGTTGTGAGAACGATGACTGGTTAAAATTTTTGGTGGTTTCTTGTTCAGTCCATAGGCCTACATCATGTGGCAAACCGGTGAGCATGTGGCTCTATTAGTATAGGAGATACCTGAAAACATATCACACTTTTCATCATAGTGCTTTTACCAATGCAGAAAATGCATGGAGAAGTCATTTCGAATGACTGGTCCTCAGTGTTGTGAGAACGATGACTGGTTAAAATTTTTGGTGGTTTCTTGTTCAGTCCATAGGCCTACATCATGTGGCAAACCGGTGAGCATGTGGCTCTATTAGTATAGGAGATACCTGAAAACATATCACACTTTTCATCATAGTGCTTTTACCAATGCATAAAATGCATGGAGAAGTCATTTCGAATGACTGGTCCTCAGTGTTGTGAGAACGATGACTGGTTAAAATTTTTGGTGGTTTCTTGTTCAGTCCATAGGCCTACATCATGTGGCAAACCGGTGAGCATGTGGCTCTATTAGTATAGGAGATACCTGAAAACATATCACACTTTTCATCATAGTGCTTTTACCAATGCATAAAATGCATGGAGAAGTCATTTCGAATGACTGGTCCTCAGTGTTGTGAGAACGATGACTGGTTAAAATTTTGGTGGTTTCTTGTTCAGTCCATAGGCCTACATCATGTGGCAAACCGGTGAGCATGTGGCTCTATTAGTATAGGAGATACCTGAAAACATATCACACTTTTCATCATAGTGCTTTTACCAATGCATAAAATGCATGGAGAAGTCAATTCGAATGACTGGTCCTCAGTGTTGTGAGAACGATGACTGGTTAAAACTTTTGGTGGTTTCTTGTTCAGTCCATGGGCCTACATCATGTGGCAAACCGGTGAGCATGTGACTCTATTAGTATAGGAGATACCTGAAAACATATCACACTTTTCATCATAGTGCTTTTACCAATGCATAAAATGCATGGAGAAGTCATTTCGAATGACTGGTCCTCAGTGTTGTGAGAACGATGACTGGTTAAAATTTTTGGTGGTTTCTTGTTCAGTCCATAGGCCTACATCACGTGGCAAACCGGTGAGCATGTGGCTCTATTAGTATAGGAGATACCTGAAAACATATCACACTTTTCATCATAGTGCTTTTACCAATGCATAAAATGCATGGAGAAGTCATTTCGAATGACTGGTCCTCAGTGTTGTGAGAACGATGACTGGTTAAAATTTTTGGTGGTTTCTTGTTCAGTCCATAGGCCTACATCATGTGGCAAACCGGTGAGCATGTGGCTCTATTAGTATAGGAGATACCTGAAAACATATCACACTTTTCATCAGAGGGGACGGGAAGAAAAACATTAGACGCGAACAAAGAAGACCCAGGAAAACATACTCAGAAGGGAGGTAAGAACATTTCTAAAACAATCCACAGCGAGGAGATTGGAACAAAACAAAATCCTCTAAACTGCATGCTCGCAAACGCCAGAAGCCTGACAAACAAGATGGAAGAACTAGAAGCAGAAATATCTACAGGTAACTTTGACATAGTGGGAATAACCGAGACATGGTTAGATGAAAGCTATGACTGGGCAGTTAACTTACAGGGTTACAGTCTGTTTAGAAAGGATCGTAAAAATCGGAGAGGAGGAGGGGTTTGTCTCTATGTAAAGTCTTGTCTAAAGTCCACTTTAAGGGAGGATATTAGCGAAGGAAATGAGGATGTCGAGTCCATATGGGTCGAAATTCATGGAGGGAAAAATGGTAACAAAATTCTCATTGGGGTCTGTTACAAACCCCCAAATATAACAGAAACCATGGAAAGTCTACTTCTAAAGCAGATAGATGAAGCTGCAACCCATAATGAGGTCCTGGTTATGGGGGACTTTAACTACCCGGATATTAACTGGGAAACAGAAACCTGTGAAACCCATAAAGGCAACAGGTTTCTGCTAATAACCAAGAAAAATTATCTTTCACAATTGGTGCAGAATCCAACCAGAGGAGCAGCACTTTTAGACCTAATACTATCTAATAGACCTGACAGAATAACAAATCTGCAGGTGGTCGGGCATCTAGGAAATAGCGACCACAATATTGTACAGTTTCACCTGTCTTTCACTAGGGGGATTTGTCAGAGAGTCACAAAAACACTGAACTTTAGGAAGGCAAAGTTTGACCAGCTTAGAGATGCCCTTAATCTGGTAGACTGGGACAATATCCTCAGAAATAAGAATACAGATAATAAATGGGAAATGTTTAAGAACATCCTAAATAGGCAGTGTAAGCGGTTTATACCTTGTGGGAATAAAAGGACTAGAAATAGGAAAAACCCAATGTGGCTAAACAAAGAAGTAAGACAGGCAATTAACAGTAAAAAGAAAGCATTTGCACTACTAAAGCAGGATGGCACCATTGAAGCTCTAAAAAACTATAGGGAGAAAAATACTTTATCTAAAAAACTAATTAAAGCTGCCAAAAAGGAAACAGAGAAGCACATTGCTAAGGAGAGTAAAACTAATCCCAAACTGTTCTTCAACTATATCAATAGTAAAAGAATAAAAACTGAAAATGTAGGCCCCTTAAAAAATAGCGAGGAAAGAATGGTTGTAGATGACGAGGAAAAAGCTAACATATTAAACACCTTCTTCTCCACGGTATTCACGGTGGAAAATGAAATGCTAGGTGAAATCCCAAGAAACAATGAAAACCCTATATTAAGGGTCACCAATCTAACCCAAGAAGAGGTGCGAAACCGGCTAAATAAGATTAAAATAGATAAATCTCCGGGTCCGGATGGCATACACCCACGAGTACTAAGAGAACTAAGTAATGTAATAGATAAACCATTATTTCTTATTTTTAGGGGCTCTATAGCAACAGGGTCTGTTCCGCAGGATTGGCGCATAGCAAATGTGGTGCCAATATTCAAAAAGGGCTCTAAAAGTGACCCTGGAAATTATAGGCCAGTAAGTCTAACCTCTATTGTTGGTAAAATATTTGAAGGGTTTCTGAGGGATGTTATTCTGGATTATCTCAATGAGAATAACTGTTTAACTCCATATCAGCATGGGTTTATGAGAAATCGCTCCTGTCAAACCAATCTAATCAGTTTTTATGAAGAGGTAAGCTATAGGCTGGACCACGGTGAGTCATTGGACGTGGTATATCTCGATTTTTCCAAAGCGTTTGATACCGTGCCGCACAAGAGGTTGGTACACAAAATGAGAATGCTTGGCCTGGGGGAAAATGTGTGTAAATGGGTTAGTAACTGGCTTAGTGATAGAAAGCAGAGGGTGGTTATAAATGGTATAGTCTCTAACTGGGTCGCTGTGACCAGTGGGGTACCGCAGGGGTCAGTATTGGGACCTGTTCTCTTCAACATATTCATTAATGATCTGGTAGAAGGTTTACACAGTAAAATATCGATATTTGCAGATGATACAAAACTATGTAAAGCAGTTAATACAAGAGAAGATAGTATTCTGCTACAGATGGATCTGGATAAGTTGGAAACTTGGGCTGAAATGTGGCAGATGAGGTTTAACAATGATAAATGTAAGGTTATACACATGGGAAGAAGGAATCAATATCACCATTACACACTGAACGGGAAACCACTGGGTAAATCTGACAGGGAGAAGGACTTGGGGATCCTAGTTAATGATAAACTTACCTGGAGCAGCCAGTGCCAGGCAGCAGCTGCCAAGGCAAACAGGATCATGGGGTGCATTAAAAGAGGTCTGGATACACATGATGAGAGCATTATACTGCCTCTGTACAAATCCCTAGTTAGACCGCACATGGAGTACTGTGTCCAGTTTTGGGCACCGGTGCTCAGGAAGGATATAATGGAACTAGAGAGAGTACAAAGGAGGGCAACAAAATTAATAAAGGGGATGGGAGAACTACAATACCCAGATAGATTAGCGAAATTAGGATTATTTAGTCTAGAAAAAAGACGACTGAGGGGCGATCTAATAACCATGTATAAGTATATAAGGGGACAATACAAATATCTCGCTGAGGATCTGTTTATACCAAGGAAGGTGACGGGCACAAGGGGGCATTCTTTGCGTCTGGAGGAGAGAAAGTTTTTCCACCAACATAGAAGAGGATTCTTTACTGTTAGGGCAGTGAGAATCTGGAATTGCTTGCCTGAGGAGGTGGTGATGGCGAACTCAGACGAGGGGTTCAAGAGAGGCATGGATGTCTTCCTGGAGCAGAACAATATTGTATCATACAATTAGGTTCTGTAGAAGGACGTAGATCTGGGGATTTATTATGATGGAATATAGGCTGAACTGGATGGACAAATGTCTTTTTTCGGCCTTACTAACTATGTTACTATGTTACTATGTATCATAGTGCTTTTACCAATGCATAAAATGCATGGAGAAGTCATTTCGAATGACTGGTCCTCAGTGTTGTGAGAACGATGACTGGTTAAAATTTTTGGTGGTTTCTTGTTCAGTCCATAGGCCTACATCATGTGGCAAACCGGTGAGCATGTGGCTCTATTAGTATAGGAGATACCTGAAAACATATCACACTTTTCATCATAGTGCTTTTACCAATGCATAAAATGCATGGAGAAGTCATTTCGAATGACTGGTCCTCAGTGTTGTGAGAACGATGACTGGTTAAAATTTTTGGTGGTTTCTTGTTCAGTCCATGGGCCTACATCATGTGGCAAACCGGTGAGCATGTGGCTCTATTAGTATAGGAGATACCTGAAAACATATCACACTTTTCATCATAGTGCTTTTACCAATGCATAAAATGCATGGTGAAGTCATTTCGAATGACTGGTCCTCAGTGTTGTGAGAACGATGACTGGTTAAAATTTTTGGTGGTTTCTTGTTCAGTCCATAGGCCTACATCATGTGGCAAACCGGTGAGCATGTGGCTCTATTAGTATAGGAGATACCTGAAAACATATCACACTTTTCATCATAGTGCTTTTACCAATGCATAAAATGCATGGAGAAGTCATTTCGAATGACTGGTCCTCAGTGTTGTAAGAACGATGACTGGTTAAAATTTTTGGTGGTTTCTTGTTCAGTCCATAGGCCTACATCATGTGGCAAACCGGTGAGCATGTGGCTCTATTAGTATAGGAGATACCTGAAAACATATCACACTTTTCATCATAGTGCTTTTACCAATGCATAAAATGCATGGAGAAGTCATTTCGAATGACTGGTCCTCAGTGTTGTGAGAACGATGACTGGTTAAAATTTTTGGTGGTTTCTTGTTCAGTCCATAGGCCTACATCATGTGGCAAACCGGTGAGCATGTGGCTCTATTAGTATAGGAGATACCTGAAAACATATCACACTTTTCATCATAGTGCTTTTACCAATGCATAAAATGCATGGAGAAGTCATTTCGAATGACTGGTCCTCAGTGTTGTGAGAACGATGACTGGTTAAAATTTTTGGTGGTTTCTTGTTCAGTCCATGGGCCTACATCATGTGGCAAACCGGTGAGCATGTGGCTCTATTAGTATAGGAGATACCTGAAAACATATCACACTTTTCATCATAGTGCTTTTACCAATGCATAAAATGCATGGTGAAGTCATTTCGAATGACTGGTCCTCAGTGTTGTGAGAACGATGACTGGTTAAAATTTTTGGTGGTTTCTTGTTCAGTCCTTAGGCCTACATCATGTGGCAAACCGGTGAGCATGTGGCTCTATTAGTATAGGAGATACCTGAAAACATATCACACTTTTCATCATAGTGCTTTTACCAATGCATAAAATGCATGGAGAAGTCATTTCGAATGACTGGTCCTCAGTGTTGTGAGAACGATGACTGGTTAAAATTTTTGGTGGTTTCTTGTTCAGTCCATAGGCCTACATCATGTGGCAAACCGGTGAGCATGTGGCTCTATTAGTATAGGAGATACCTGAAAACATATCACACTTTTCATCATAGTGCTTTTACCAATGCATAAAATGCATGGAGAAGTCATTTCGAATGACTGGTCCTCAGTGTTGTGAGTACGATGACTGGTTAAAATTTTTGGTGGTTTCTTGTTCAGTCCATAGGCCTACATCATGTGGCAAACCGGTGAGCATGTGGCTCTATTAGTATAGGAGATACCTGAAAACATATCACACTTTTCATCATAGTGCTTTTACCAATGCATAAAATGCATGGAGAAGTCATTTCGAATGACTGGTCCTCAGTGTTGTGAGAACGATGACTGGTTAAAATTTTTGGTGGTTTCTTGTTCAGTCCATAGGCCTACATCATGTGGCAAACCGGTGAGCATGTGGCTCTATTAGTATAGGAGATACCTGAAAACATATCACACTTTTCATCATAGTGCTTTTACCAATGCATAAAATGCATGGAGAAATCATTTCGAATGACTGGTCCTCAGTGTTGTGAGAACGATGACTGGTTAAAATTTTTGGTGGTTTCTTGTTCAGTCCATAGGCCTACATCATGTGGCAAACCGGTGAGCATGTGGCTCTATTAGTATAGGAGATACCTGAAAACATATCACACTTTTCATCATAGTGCTTTTACCAATGCATAAAATGCATGGAGAAGTCATTTCGAATGACTGGTCCTCAGTGTTGTGAGAACGATGACTGGTTAAAATTTTTGGTGGTTTCTTGTTCAGTCCATGGGCCTACATCATGTGGCAAACCGGTGAGCATGTGGCTCTATTAGTATAGGAGATACCTGAAAACATATCACACTTTTCATCATAGTGCTTTTACCAATGCATAAAATGCATGGAGAAGTCATTTCGAATGACTGGTCCTCAGTGTTGTGAGAACGATGACTGGTTAAAATTTTTGGTCGTTTCTTGTTCAGTCCATAGGCCTACATCATGTGGCAAACCGGTGAGCATGTGGCTCTATTAGTTTAGGAGATACCTGAAAACATATCACACTTTTCATCATAGTGCTTTTACCAATGCATAAAATGCATGGAGAAGTCATTTCGAATGACTGGTCCTCAGTGTTGTGAGAACGATGACTGGTTAAAATTTTTGGTGGTTTCTTGTTCAGTCCATAGGCCTACATCATGTGGCAAACCGGTGAGCATGTGGCTCTATTAGTATAGGAGATACCTGAAAACATATCACACTTTTCATCATAGTGCTTTTACCAATGCATAAAATGCATGGAGAAGTCATTTCGAATGACTGGTCCTCAGTGTTGTGAGAACGATGACTGGTTAAAATTTTTGGTGGTTTCTTGTTCAGTCCATAGGCCTACATCATGTGGCAAACCAGTGCGCATGTGGCTCTATTAGTATAGGAGATACCTGAAAACATATCACACTTTTCATCATAGTGCATTTACCAATGCATAAAATGCATGGAGAAGTCATTTCGAATGACTGGTCCTCAGTGTTGTGAGAACGATGACTGGTTAAAATTTTTGGTGGTTTCTTGTTCAGTCCATAGGCCTACATCATGTGGCAAACCGGTGAGCATGTGGCTCTATTAGTATAGGAGATACCTGAAAACATATCACACTTTTCATCATAGTGCTTTTACCAATGCATAAAATGCATGGAGAAGTCATTTCGAATGACTGGTCCTCAGTGTTGTGAGAACGATGACTGGGTAAAATTTTTGGTGGTTTCTTGTTCAGTCCATAGGCCTACATCATGTGGCAAACCGGTGAGCATATGGCTCTATTAGTATAGGAGATACCTGAAAACATATCACACTTTTCATCATAGTGCTTTTACCAATGCATAAAATGCATGGAGAAGTCATTTCGAATGACTGGTCCTCAGTGTTGTGAGAACGATGACTGGTTAACATTTTTGGTGGTTTCTTGTTCAGTCCATAGGCCTACATCATGTGGCACACCGGTGAGCATGTGGCTCTATTAGTATAGGAGATACCTGAAAACATATCACACTTTTCATCATAGTGCTTTTACCAATGCATAAAATGCATGGAGAAGTCATTTCGAATGACTGGTCCTCAGTGTTGTGAGAACGATGACTGGTTAAAATTTTTGGTGGTTTCTTGTTCAGTCCATAGGCCTACATCATGTGGCAAACCGGTGAGCATGTGGCTCTATTAGTATAGGAGATACCTGAAAACATATCACACTTTTTATCATAGTGCTTTTACCAATGCATAAAATGCATGGAGAAGTCATTTCGAATGACTGGTCCTCAGTGTTGTGAGAACGATGACTGGTTAAAATTTTTGGTGGTTTCTTGTTCAGTCCATAGGCCTACATCATGTGGCAAACCGGTGAGCATGTGGCTCTATTAGTATAGGAGATACCTGAAAACATATCACACTTTTCATCATAGTGCTTTTACCAATGCATAAAATGCATGGAGAAGTCATTTCGAATGACTGGTCCTCAGTGTTGTGAGAACGATGACTGGTTAAAATTTTTGGTGGTTTCTTGTTCAGTCCATAGGCCTACATCATGTGGCAAACCGGTGAGCATGTGGCTCTATTAGTATAGGAGATACCTGAAAACATATCACACTTTTCATCATAGTGCTTTTACCAATGCATAAAATGCATGGAGAAGTCATTTCGAATGACTGGTCCTCAGTGTTGTGAGAACGATGACTGGTTAAAATTTTTGGTGGTTTCTTGTTCAGTCCATAGGCCTACATCATGTGGCAAACCGGTGAGCATGTGGCTCTATTAGTATATGAGATACCTGAAAACATATCACACTTTTCATCATAGTGCTTTTACCAATGCATAAAATGCATGGAGAAGTCATTTCGAATGACTGGTCCTCAGTGTTGTGAGAACGATGACTGGTTAAAATTTTTGGTGGTTTCTTGTTCAGTCCATAGGCCTACATCATGTGGCAAACCGGTGAGCATGTGGCTCTATTAGTATAGGAGATACCTGAAAACATATCACACTTTTCATCATAGTGCTTTTACCAATGCATAAAATGCATGGAGAAGTCATTTCGAATGACTGGTCCTCAGTGTTGTGAGAACGATGACTGGTTAAAATTTTTGGTGGTTTCTTGTTCAGTCCATAGGCCTACATCATGTGGCAAACCGGTGAGCATGTGGCTCTATTAGTATAGGAGATACCTGAAAACATATCACACTTTTCATCATAGTGCTTTTACCAATGCATAAAATGCATGGAGAAGTCATTTCGAATGACTGGTCCTCAGTGTTGTGAGAACGATGACTGGTTAAAATTTTTGGTGGTTTCTTGTTCAGTCCATAGGCCTACATCATGTGGCAAACCGGTGAGCATGTGGCTCTATTAGTATATGAGATACCTGAAAACATATCACACTTTTCATTATAGTGCTTTTACCAATGCATAAAATGCATGGAGAAGTCATTTCAAATGACTGGTCCTCAGTGTTGTGAGAACGATGACTGGTTAAAATTTTTGGTGGTTTCTTGTTCAGTCCATAGGCCTACATCATGTGGCAAACCGGTGAGCATGTGGCTCTATTAGTATAGGAGATACCTGAAAACATATCACACTTTTCATCATAGTGCTTTTACCAATGCATAAAATGCATGGAGAAGTCATTTCGAATGACTGGTCCTCAGTGTTGTGAGAACGATGACTGGTTAAAATTTTTGGTGGTTTCTTGTTCAGTCCATGGGCCTACATCATGTGGCAAACCGGTGAGCATGTGACTCTATTAGTATAGGAGATACCTGAAAACATATCACACTTTTCATCATAGTGCTTTTACCAATGCATAAAATGCATGGAGAAGTCATTTCGAATGACTGGTCCTCAGTGTTGTAAGAACGAAGACTGGTTAAAATTTTTGGTGGTTTCTTGTTCAGTCCATGGGCCTACATCATGTGGCAAACCGGTGAGCATGTGGCTCTATTAGTATAGGAGATACCTGAAAACATATCACACTTTTCATCATAGTGCTTTTACCAATGCATAAAATGCATGGAGAAGTCAATTCGAATGACTGGTCCTCAGTGTTGTGAGAACGATGACTGGTTAAAATTTTTGGTGGTTTCTTGCTCAGTCCATGGGCCTACATCATGTGGCAAACCGGTGAGCATGTGACTCTATTAGTATAGGAGATACCTGAAAACATATCACACTTTTCATCATAGTGCTTTTACCAATGCATAAAATGCATGGAGAAGTCATTTCGAATGACTGGTCCTCAGTGTTGTGAGAACGATGACTGGTTAAAATTTTTGGTGGTTTCTTGTTCAGTCCATGGGCCTACATCATGTGGCAAACCGGTGAGCATGTGGCTCTATTAGTATAGGAGATACCTGAAAACATATCACACTTTTCATCATAGTGCTTTTACCAATGCATAAAATGCATGGAGAAGTCATTTCGAATGACTGGTCCTCAGTGTTGTGAGAACGATGACTGGTTAAAATTTTTGGTGGTTTCTTGTTCAGTCCATAGGCCTACATCATGTGGCAAACCGGTGAGCATGTGGCTCTGTTAGTATAGGAGATACCTGAAAACATATCACACTTTTCATCATAGTGCTTTTACCAATGCATAAAATGCATGGAGAAGTCATTTCGAATGACTGGTCCTCAGTGTTGTGAGTACGATGACTGGTTAAAATTTTTGGTGGTTTCTTGTTCAGTCCATAGGCCTACATCATGTGGCAAACCGGTGAGCATGTGGCTCTATTAGTATAGGAGATACCTAAAAACATATCACACTTTTCATCATAGTGCTTTTACCAATGCATAAAATGCATGGAGAAGTCATTTCGAATGACTGGTCCTCAGTGTTGTGAGAATGATGACTGGTTAAAATTTTTGGTGGTTTCTTGTTCAGTCCATAGGCCTACATCATGTGGCAAACCGGTGAGCATGTGGCTCTATTAGTATAGGAGATACCTGAAAACATATCACACTTTTCATCATAGTGCTTTTACCAATGCATAAAATGCATGGAGAAGTCATTTCGAATGACTGGTCCTCAGTGTTGTGAGAACGATGACTGGTTAAAATTTTTGGTGGTTTCTTGTTCAGTCCATAGGCCTACATCATGTGGCAAACCGGTGAGCATGTGGCTCTATTAGTATAGGAGATACCTGAAAACATATCACACTTTTCATCATAGTGCTTTTACCAATGCATAAAATGCATGGAGAAGTCATTTCGAATGACTGGTCCTCAGTGTTGTGAGAACGATGACTGGTTAAAATTTTTGGTGGTTTCTTGTTCAGTCCATAGGCCTACATCATGTGGCAAACCGGTGAGCATGTGGCTCTATTAGTGTAGGAGATACCTGAAAACATATCACACTTTTCATCATGGTGCTTTTACCAATGCATAAAATGCATGGAGAAGTCATTTCGAATGACTGGTCCTCAGTGTTGTGAGAACGATGACTGGTTAAAATTTTTGGTGGTTTCTTGTTCAGTCCATAGCCCTACATCATGTGGCAAACCGGTGAGCATGTGGCTCTATTAGTATAGGAGATACCTGAAAACATATCACACTTTTCATCATAGTGCTTTCACCAATGCATAAAATGCATGGAGAAGTCATTTCGAATGACTGGTCCTCAGTGTTGTGAGAACGATGACTGGTTAAAATTTTTGGTGGTTTCTTGTTCAGTCCATAGGCCTACATCATGTGGCAAACCGGTGAGCATGTGGCTCTATTAGTATAGGAGATACCTGAAAACATATCACACTTTTCATCATAGTGCTTTTACCAATGCATAAAATGCATGGAGAAGTCATTTCGAATGACTGGTCCTCAGTGTTGTGAGAACGATGACTGGTTAAAATTTTTGGTGGTTTCTTGTTCAGTCCATAGGCCTACATCATGTGGCAAACCGGTGAGCATGTGGCTCTATTAGTATAGGAGATACCTGAAAACATATCACACTTTTCATCATAGTGCTTTTACCAATGCATAAAATGCATGGAGAAGTCAATTCGAATGACTGGCCCTCAGTGTTTTGAGAACGATGACTGGTTAAAATTTTTGGTGGTTTCTT
This sequence comes from Ranitomeya imitator, assembly GCF_032444005.1. Classification (NCBI taxonomy): domain Eukaryota; kingdom Metazoa; phylum Chordata; class Amphibia; order Anura; family Dendrobatidae; genus Ranitomeya; species Ranitomeya imitator. The sequence continues at coordinate 176,166 of NW_027194845.1, forward strand.
GTTCAGTCCATGGGCCTACATCATGTGGCAAACCGGTGAGCATGTGACTCTATTAGTATAGGAGATATCTGAAAACATATCACACTTTTCATTATAGTGCTTTTACCAATGCATAAAATGCATGGAGAAGTCATTTCGAATGACTGGTCCTCAGTGTTGTGAGAACGATGACTGGTTAAAATTTTTGGTGGTTTCTTGTTCAGTCCATGGGCCTACATCATGTGGCAAACCGGTGAGCATGTGGCTCTATTAGTATAGGAGATACCTGAAAACATATCACACTTTTCATCATAGTGCTTTTACCAATGCATAAAATGCATGGAGAAGTCAATTCGAATGACTGGTCCTCAGTGTTGTGAGAACGATGACTGGTTAAAATTTTTGGTGGTTTCTTGTTCAGTCCATGGGCCTACATCATGTGGCAAACCGGTGAGCATGTGACTCTATTAGTATAAGAGATACCTGAAAACATATCACACTTTTCATCATAGTGCTTTTACCAATGCATAAAATGCATGGAGAAGTCATTTCGAATGACTGGTCCTCAGTGTTGTGAGAACGATGACTGGTTAAAATTTTTGGTGGTTTCTTGTTCAGTCCATGGGCCTACATCATGTGGCAAACCGGTGAGCATGTGGCTCTATTAGTATAGGAGATACCTGAAAACATATCACACTTTTCATCATAGTGCTTTTACCAATGCATAAAATGCATGGAGAAGTCATTTCGAATGACTGGTCCTCAGTGTTGTGAGAACGATGACTGGTTAAAATTTTTGGTGGTTTCTTGTTCAGTCCATAGGCCTACATCATGTGGCAAACCGGTGAGCATGTGGCTCTATTAGTATAGGAGATACCTGAAAACATATCACACTTTTCATCATAGTGCTTTTACCAATGCATAAAATGCATGGAGAAGTCATTTCGAATGACTGGTCCTCAGTGTTGTGAGAACGATGACTGGTTAAAATTTTTGGTGGTTTCTTGTTCAGTCCATAGGCCTACATCATGTGGCAAACCGGTGAGCATGTGGCTCTATTAGTATAGGAGATACCTGAAAACATATCACACTTTTCATCATAGTGCTTTTACCAATGCATAAAATGCATGGAGAAGTCATTTCGAATGACTGGTCCTCAGTGTTGTGAGAACGATGACTGGTTAAAATTTTTGGTGGTTTCTTGTTCAGTCCATAGGCCTACATCATGTGGCAAACCGGTGAGCATGTGGCTCTATTAGTATATGAGATACCTGAAAACATATCACACTTTTCATCATAGTGCTTTTACCAATGCATAAAATGCATGGAGAAGTCATTTCGAATGACTGGTCCTCAGTGTTGTGAGAACGATGACTGGTTAAAATTTTTGGTGGTTTCTTGTTCAGTCCATAGGCCTACATCATGTGGCAAACCGGTGAGCATGTGGCTCTATTAGTATAGGAGATACCTGAAAACATATCACACTTTTCATCATAGTGCTTTTACCAATGCATAAAATGCATGGAGAAGTCATTTCGAATGACTGGTCCTCAGTGTTGTGAGTACGATGACTGGTTAAAATTTTTGGTGGTTTCTTGTTCAGTCCATAGGCCTACATCATGTGGCAAACCGGTGAGCATGTGGCTCTATTAGTATAGGAGATACCTGAAAACATATCACACTTTTCATCATAGTGCTTTTACCAATGCATAAAATGCATGGAGAAGTCATTTCGAATGACTGGTCCTCAGTGTTGTGAGAACGATGACTGGTTAAAATTTTTGGTGGTTTCTTGTTCAGTCCATAGACCTACATCATGTGGCAAACCGGTGAGCATGTGGCTCTATTAGTATAGGAGATACCTGAAAACATATCACACTTTTCATCATAGTGCTTTTACCAATGCATAAAATGCATGGAGAAGTCATTTCGAATGACTGGTCCTCAGTGTTGTGAGAACGAAGACTGGTTAAAATTTTTGGTGGTTTCTTGTTCAGTCCATAGGCCTACATCATGTGGCAAACCGGTGAGCATGTGGCTCTATTAGTATAGGAGATACCTGAAAACATATCACACTTTTCATCATAGTGCTTTTACCAATGCATAAAATGCATGGAGAAGTCATTTCGAATGACTGGTCCTCAGTGTTGTGAGAACGATGACTGGTTAAAATTTTTGGTGGTTTCTTGTTCAGTCCTTAGGCCTACATCATGTGGCAAACCGGTGAGCATGTGGCTCTATTAGTGTAGGAGATACCTGAAAACATATCACACTTTTCATCATGGTGCTTTTACCAATGCATAAAATGCATGGAGAAGTCATTTCGAATGACTGGTCCTCAGTGTTGTGAGAACGATGACTGGTTAAAATTTTTGGTGGTTTCTTGTTCAGTCCATAGGCCTACATCATGTGGCAAACCGGTGAGCATGTGGCTCTATTAGTATAGGAGATACCTGAAAACATATCACACTTTTCATCATAGTGCTTTTACCAATGCATAAAATGCATGGAGAAGTCATTTCGAATGACTGGTCCTCAGTGTTGTGAGAACGATGACTGGTTAAAATTTTTGGTGGTTTCTTGTTCAGTCCATAGGCCTACATCATGTGGCAAACCGGTGAGCATGTGGCTCTATTAGTATAGGAGATACCTGAAAACATATCACACTTTTCATCATAGTGCTTTTACCAATGCATAAAATGCATGGAGAAGTCATTTCGAATGACTGGTCCTTAGTGTTGTGAGAACGATGACTGGTTAAAATTTTTGGTGGTTTCTTGTTCAGTCCATAGGCCTATATCATGTGGCAAACCGGTGAGCATGTGGCTCTATTAGTATAGGAGATACCTGAAAACATATCACACTTTTCATCATAGTGCTTTTACCAATGCATAAAATGCATGGAGAAGTCAATTCGAATGACTGGTCCTCAGTGTTGTGAGAACGATGACTGGTTAAAATTTTTGGTGGTTTCTTGTTCAGTCCATGGGCCTACATCATGTGGCAAACCGGTGAGCATGTGACTCTATTAGTATAGGAGATACCTGAAAACATATCACACTTTTCATCATAGTGCTTTTACCAATGCATAAAATGCATGGAGAAGTCATTTCGAATGACTGGTCATCAGTGTTGTGAGAACGATGACTGGTTAAAATTTTTGGTGGTTTCTTGTTCAGTCCATGGGTCTACATCATGTGGCAAACCGATGAGCATGTGGCTCTATTAGTATAGGAGATACCTGAAAACATATCACACTTTTCATCATAGTGCTTTTACCAATGCATAAAATGCATGGAGCAGTCATTTCGAATGACTGGTCCTCAGTGTTGTGAGAACGATGACTGGTTAAAATTTTTGGTGGTTTCTTGTTCAGTCCATAGGCCTACATCATGTGGCAAACCGGTGAGCATGTGGCTCTATTAGTATAGGAGATACCTGAAAACATATCACACTTTTCATCATAGTGCTTTTACCAATGCATAAAATGCATGGAGAAGTCATTTCGAATGACTGGTCCTCAGTGTTGTGAGAACGATGACTGGTTAAAATTTTTGGTGGTTTCTTGTTCAGTCCATAGGCCTACATCATGTGGCAAACCGGTGAGCATGTGGCTCTATTAGTATAGGAGATACCTGAAAACATATCACACTTTTCATCATAGTGCTTTTACCAATGCATAAAATGCATGGAGAAGTCATTTCGAATGACTGGTCCTCAGTGTTGTGAGAACAATGACTGGTTAAAATTTTTGGTGGTTTCTTGTTCAGTCCATAGGCCTACATCATGTGGCAAACCGGTGAGCATGTGGCTCTATTAGTATAGGAGATACCTGAAAACATATCACACTTTTCATCATAGTGCTTTTACCAATGCATAAAATGCATGGAGAAGTCATTTCGAATGACTGGTCCTCAGTGTTGTGAGAACGATGACTGGTTAAAATTTTTGGTGGTTTCTTGTTCAGTCCATAGGCCTACATCATGTGGCAAACCGGTGAGCATGTGGCTCTATTAGTATAGGAGATACCTGAAAACATATCACACTTTTCATCATAGTGCTTTTACCAATGCATAAAATGCATGGAGAAGTCATTTCGAATGACTGGTCCTCAGTGTTGTGAGAACGATGACTGGTTAAAATTTTTGGTGGTTTCTTGTTCAGTCCATAGGCCTACATCATGTGACAAACCGTTGAGCATGTGGCTCTATTAGTATAGGAGATACCTGAAAACATATCACACATGAAATGCTAGGTGAAATCCCAAGAAACAATGAAAACCCTATATTAAGGGTCACCAATCTAACCCAAGAAGAGGTGCGAAACCGGCTAAATAAGATTAAAATAGATAAATCTCCGGGTCCGGATGGCATACACCCACGAGTACTAAGAGAACTAAGTAATGTAATAGATAAACCATTATTTCTTATTTTTAGTGACTCTATAGCGACAGGGTCTGTTCCGCAGGACTGGCGCATAGCAAATGTGGTGCCAATATTCAAAAAGGGCTCTAAAAGTGAACCTGGAATTTATAGGCCAGTAAGTCTAACCTCTATTGTTGGTAAAATATTTGAAGGGTTTCTGAGGGATGTTATTCTGGATTATCTCAATGAGAATAACTGTTTAACTCCATATCAGCATGGGTTTATGAGAAATCGCTCCTGTCAAACCAATCTAATCAGTTTTTATGAAGAGGTAAGCTATAGGCTGGACCACGGTGAGTCATTGGACGTGGTATATCTCGATTTTTCCAAAGCGTTTGATACCGTGCCGCACAAGAGGTTGGTACACAAAATGAGAATGCTTGGTCTGGGGGAAAATGTGTGTAAATGGGTTAGTAACTGGCTTAGTGATAGAAAGCAGAGGGTGGTTATAAATGGTATAGTCTCTAACTGGGTCGCTGTGACCAGTGGGGTACCGCAGGGGTCAGTATTGGGACCTGTTCTCTTCAACATATTCATTAATGATCTGGTAGAAGGTTTACACAGTAAAATATCGATATTTGCAGATGATACAAAACTATGTAAAGCAGTTAATACAAGAGAAGATAGTATTCTGCTACAGATGGATCTGGATAAGTTGGAAACTTGGGCTGAAAGGTGGCAGATGAGGTTTAACAATGATAAATGTAAGGTTATACACATGGGAAGAGGGAATCAATATCACCATTACACACTGAACGGGAAACCACTGGGTAAATCTGACAGAGAGAAGGACTTGGGGATCCTAGTTAATGATAAACTTACCTGGAGCAGCCAGTGCCAGGCAGCAGCTGCCAAGGCAAACAGGATCATGGGGTGCATTAAAAGAGGTCTGGATACACATGATGAGAGCATTATACTGCCTCTGTACAAATCCCTAGTTAGACCGCACATGGAGTACTGTGTCCAGTTTTGGGCACCGGTGCTCAGGAAGGATATAATGGAACTAGAGAGAGTACAAAGGAGGGCAACAAAATTAATAAAGGGGATGGGAGAACTACAATACCCAGATAGATTAGCGAAATTAGGATTATTTAGTCTAGAAAAAAGACGACTGAGGGGCGATCTAATAACCATGTATAAGTATATAAGGGGACAATACAAATATCTCGCTGAGGATCTGTTTATACCAAGGAAGGTGACGGGCACAAGGGGGCATTCTTTGCGTCTGGAGGAGAGAAGGTTTTTCCACCAACATAGAAGAGGATTCTTTACTGTTAGGGCAGTGAGAATCTGGAATTGCTTGCCTGAGGAGGTGGTGATGGCGAACTCAGTCGAGGGGTTCAAGAGAGGCCTGGATGTCTTCCTGGAGCAGAACAATATTGTATCATACAATTATTAGGTTCTGTAGAAGGACGTAGATCTGGGTATTTATTATGATGGAATATAGGCTGAACTGGATGGACAAATGTCTTTTTTCGCCCTTACTAACTATGTTACTATGTTACTATGTTATGTTACTTTTCATCATAGTGCTTTTATTAATGCATAAAATGCATGGAGAAGTCATTTCGAATGACTGGTCCTCAGTGTTGTGAGAACGATGACTGGTTAAAATTTTTGGTGGTTTCTTGTTCAGTCCATAGGCCTACATCATGTGGCAAACCGGTGAGCATGTGGCTCTATTAGTATAGGAGATACCTGAAAACATATCACACTTTTCATCATAGTGCTTTTACCAATGCATAAAATGCATGGAGAAGTCATTTCGAATGACTGGTCCTCAGTGTTGTGAGAACGATGACTGGTTAAAATTTTTGGTGGTTTCTTGTTCAGTCCATAGGCCTACATCATGTGGCAAACCGGTGAGCATGTGGCTCTATTAGTATAGGAGATACCTGAAAACATATCACACTTTTCATCATAGTGCTTTTACCAATGCATAAAATGCATGGAGAAGTCATTTCGAATGACTGGTCCTCAGTGTTGTGAGAACGATGACTGGTTAAAATTTTTGGTGGTTTCTTGTTCAGTCCATAGGCCTACATCATGTGGCAAACCGGTGAGCATGTGGCTCTATTAGTGTAGGAGATACCTGAAAACATATCACACTTTTCATCATAGTGCTTTTACCAATGCATAAAATGCATGGAGAAGTCATTTCGAATGACTGGTCCTCAGTGTTGTGAGAACGATGACTGGTTAAAATTTTTGGTGGTTTCTTGTTCAGTCCATAGGCCTACATCATGTGGCAAACCGGTGAGCATGTGGCTCTATTAGTATAGGAGATACCTGAAAGCATATCACACTTTTCATCATAGTGCTTTTACCAATGCATAAAATGCATGGAGAAGTCATTTCGAATGACTGGTCCTCAGTGTTGTGAGAACGATGACTGGTTAAAATTTTTGGTGGTTTCTTGTTCAGTCCATAGGCCTACATCATGTGGCAAACCGGTGAGCATGTGGCTCTATTAGTATAGGAGATACCTGAAAACATATCACACTTTTCATCATAGTGCTTTTACCAATGCATAAAATGCATGGAGAAGTCATTTCGAATGACTGGTCCTCAGTGTTGTGAGAACGATGACTGGTTAAAATTTTTGGTGGTTTCTTGTTCAGTCCATAGGCCTACATCATGTAGCAAACCGGTGAGCATGTGGCTCTATTAGTATAGGAGATACCTGAAAACATATCACACTTTTCATCATAGTGCTTTTACCAATGCATAAAATGCATGGAGAAGTCAATTCGAATGACTGGTCCTCAGTGTTGTGAGAACGATGACTGGTTAAAATTTTTGGTGGTTTCTTGTTCAGTCCATGGGCCTACATCATGTGGCAAAACCGGTGAGCATGTGACTCTATTAGTATAGGAGATACCTGAAAACATATCACACTTTTCATCATAGTGCTTTTACCAATGCATAAAATGCATGGAGAAGTCATTTCGAATGACTGGTCCTCAGTGTTGTGAGAACGATGACTGGTTAAAATTTTTGGTGGTTTCTTGTTCAGTCCATGGGCCTACATCATGTGGCAAACCGGTGAGCATGTGGCTCTATTAGTATAGGAGATACCTGAAAACATATCACACTTTTCATCATAGTGCTTTTACCAATGCATAAAATGCATGGAGAAGTCATTTCGAATGACTGGTCCTCAGTGTTGTGAGAACGATGACTGGTTAAAATTTTTGGTGGTTTCTTGTTCAGTCCATAGGCCTACATCATGTGGCAAACCGGTGAGCATGTGGCTCTATTAGTATAGGAGATACCTGAAAACATATCACACTTTTCATCATAGTGCTTTTACCAATGCATAAAATGCATGGAGAAGTCATTTCGAATGACTGGTCCTCAGTGTTGTGAGAACGATGACTGGTTAAAATTTTTGGTGGTTTCTTGTTCAGTCCATAGGCCTACATCATGTGGCAAACCGGTGAGCATGTGGCTCTATTAGTATAGGAGATACCTGAAAACATATCACACTTTTCATCATAGTGCTTTTACCAATGCATAAAATGCATGGAGAAGTCATTTCGAATGACTGGTCCTCAGTGTTGTGAGAACGATGACTGGTTAAAATTTTTGGTGGTTTCTTGTTCAATCCATAGGCCTACATCATGTGGCAAACCGGTGAGCATGTGGCTCTATTAGTATAGGAGATACCTGAAAACATATCACACTTTTTATCATAGTGCTATTACCAATGCATAAAATGCATGGAGAAGTCATTTCGAATGACTGGTCCTCAGTGTTGTGAGAACGATGACTGGTTAAAATTTTTGGTGGTTTCTTGTTCAGTCCATAGGCCTACATCATGTGGCAAACCGGTGAGCATGTGGCTCTATTAGTATAGGAGATACCTGAAAACATATCACACTTTTCATCATAGTGCTTTTACCAATGCATAAAATGCATGGAGAAGTCATTTCGAATGACTGGTCCTCAGTGTTGTGAGAACGATGACTGGTTAAAATTTTTGGTGGTTTCTTGTTCAGTCCATAGGCCTACATCATGTGGCAAACCGGTGAGCATGTGGCTCTATTAGTATAGGAGATACCTGAAAACATATCACACTTTTCATCATAGCGCTTTTACCAATGCATAAAATGCATGGAGAAGTCATTTCGAATGACTGGTCCTCAGTGTTGTGAGAACGATGACTGGTTAAAATTTTTGGTGGTTTCTTGTTCAGTCCATAGGCCTACATCATGTGGCAAACCGGTGAGCATGTGGCTCTATTAGTATAGGAGATACCTGAAAACATATCACACTTTTCATCATAGTGCTTTTACCAATGCATAAAATGCATGGAGAAGTCATTTCGAATGACTGGTCCTCAGTGTTGTGAGAACGATGACTGGTTAAAACTTTTGGTGGTTTCTTGTTCAGTCCATAGGCCTACATCATGTGGCAAACCGGTGAGCATGTGGCTCTATTAGTATAGGAGATACCTGAAAACATATCACACTTTTCATCATAGTGCTTTTACCAATGCATGAAATGCATGGAGGAGTCATTTCGAATGACTGGTCCTCAGTGTTGTGAGAACGATGACTGGTTAAAATTTTTGGTGGTTTCTTGTTCAGTCCATAGGCCTACATCATGTGGCAAACCGGTGAGCATGTGGCTCTATTAGTATAGGAGATACCTGAAAACATATCACACTTTTCATCATAGTGCTTTTACCAATGCATAAAATGCATGGAGAAGTCATTTCGAATGACTGGTCCTCAGTGTTGTGAGAACGATGACTGGTTAAAATTTTTGGTGGTTTCTTGTTCAGTCCATAGGCCTACATCATGTGGCAAACCGGTGAGCATGTGGCTCTATTAGTATAGGAGATACCTGAAAACATATCACACTTTTCATCATAGTGCTTTTACCAATGCATAAAATGCATGGAGAAGTCATTTCGAATGACTGGTCCTCAGTGTTGTGAGAACGATGACTGGTTAAAATTTTTGGTGGTTTCTTGTTCAGTCCATAGGCCTACATCATGTGGCAAACCGGTGAGCATGTGGCTCTATTAGTATAGGAGATACCTGAAAACATATCACACTTTTCATCATAGTGCTTTTACCAATGCATAAAATGCATGGAGAAGTCATTTCGAATGACTGGTCCTCAGTGTTGTGAGAACGATGACTGGTTAAAATTTTTGGTGGTTTCTTGTTCAGTCCATAGGCCTACATCATGTGGCAAACCGGTGAGCATGTGGCTCTATTAGTATAGGAGATACCTGAAAACATATCACACTTTTCATCATAGTGCTTTTACCAATGCATAAAATGCATGGAGAAGTCATTTCGAATGACTGGTCCTCAGTGTTGTGAGAACGATGACTGGTTAAAATTTTTGGTGGTTTCTTGTTCAGTCCATAGGCCTACATCATGTGGCAAACTGGTGAGCATGTGGCTCTATTAGTATAGGAGATACCTGAAAACATATCACACTTTTCATCATAGTGCTTTTACCAATGCATAAAATGCATGGAGAAGTCATTTCGAATGACTGGTCCTCAGTGTTGTGAGAATGATGACTGGTTAAAATTTTTGGTGGTTTCTTGTTCAGTCCATAGGCCTACATCATGTGGCAAACCGGTGAGCATGTGGCTCTATTAGTATAGGAGATACCTGAAAACATATCACACTTTTCATCATAGTGCTTTTACCAATGCATAAAATGCATGGAGAAGTCATTTCGAATGACTGGTCCTCAGTGTTGTGAGAACGATGACTGGTTAAAATTTTTGGTGGTTTCTTGTTCAGTCCATAGGCCTACATCATGTGGCAAACCGGTGAGCATGTGGCTCTATTAGTATAGGAGATACCTGAAAACATATCACACTTTTCATCATAGTGCTTTTACCAATGCATAAAATGCATGGAGAAGTCATTTCGAATGACTGGTCCTCAGTGTTGTGAGAACGATGACTGGTTAAAATTTTTGGTGGTTTCTTGTTCAGTCCATAGGCCTACATCATGTGGCAAACCGGTGAGCATGTGGCTCTATTAGTATAGGAGATACCTGAAAACATATCACACTTTTCATCATAGTGCTTTTACCAATGCATAAAATGCATGGAGAAGTCATTTCGAATGACTGGTCCTCAGTGTTGTGAGAACGATGACTGGTTAAAATTTTTGGTGGTTTCTTGTTCAGTCCATAGGCCTACATCATGTGGCAAACCGGTGAGCATGTGGCTCTATTAGTATAGGAGATACCTGAAAACATATCACACTTTTCATCATAGTGCTTTTACCAATGCATAAAATGCATGGAGAAGTCATTTCGAATGACTGGTCCTCAGTGTTGTGAGAACGATGACTGGTTAAAATTTTTGGTGGTTTCTTGTTCAGTCCATAGGCCTACATCATGTGGCAAACCGGTGAGCATGTGGCTCTATTAGTATAGGAGATACCTGAAAACATATCACACTTTTCATCATAGTGCTTTTACCAATGCATAAAATACATGGAGAAGTCATTTCGAATGACTGGTCCTCAGTGTTGTGAGAACGATGACTGGTTAAAATTTTTGGTGGTTTCTTGTTCAGTCCATAGGCCTACATCATGTGGCAAACCGGTGAGCATGTGGCTCTATTAGTATAGGAGATACCTGAAAACATATCACACTTTTCATCATAGTGCTTTTACCAATGCATAAAATGCATGGAGAAGTCATTTCGAATGACTGGTCCTCAGTGTTGTGAGAACGATGACTGGTTAAAATTTTTGGTGATTTCTTGTTCAGTCCATAGGCCTACATCATGTGGCAAACCGGTGAGCATGTGGCTCTATTAGTATAGGAGATACCTGAAAACATATCACACTTTTCATCATAGTGCTTTTACCAATGCATAAAATGCATGGAGAAGTCATTTCGAATGACTGGTCCTCAGTGTTGTGAGAACGATGACTGGTTAAAATTTTTGGTGGTTTCTTGTTCAGTCCATAGGCCTACATCATGTGGCAAACCGGTGAGCATGTGGCTCTATTAGTATAGGAGATACCTGAAAACATATCACACTTTTCATCATAGTGCTTTTACCAATGCATAAAATGCATGGAGAAGTCATTTCGAATGACTGGTCCTCAGTGTTGTGAGAACGATTACTGGTTAAAATTTTTGGTGGTTTCTTGTTCAGTCCATAGGCCTACATCATGTGGCAAACCGGTGAGCATGTGGCTCTATTAGTATAGGAGATACCTGAAAACATATCACACTTTTCATCATAGTGCTTTTACCAATGCATAAAATGCATGGAGAAGTCATTTCGAATGACTGGTCCTCAGTGTTGTGAGAACGATGACTGGTTAAAATTTTTGGTGGTTTCTTGTTCAGTCCACAGGCCTACATCATGTGGCAAACCGGTGAGCATGTGGCTCTATTAGTATAGGAGATACCTGAAAACATATCACACTTTTCATCATAGTGCTTTTACCAATGCATAAAATGCATGGAGAAGTCATTTCGAATGACTGGTCCTCAGTGTTGTGAGAACGATGACTGGTTAAAATTTTTGGTGGTTTCTTGTTCAGTCCATAGGCCTACATCATGTGGCAAACCGGTGAGCATGTGGCTCTATTAGTATAGGAGATACCTGAAAACATATCACACTTTTCATCATAGTGCTTTTACCAATGCATAAAATGCATGGAGAAGTCATTTCGAATGACTGGTCCTCAGTGTTGTGAGAACGATGACTGGTTAAAATTTTTGGTGGTTTCTTGTTCAGTCCATAGGCCTACATCATGTGGCAAACCGGTGAGCATGTGGCTCTATTAGTATAGGAGATACCTGAAAACATATCACACTTTTCATCATAGTGCTTTTACCAATGCATAAAATGCATGGAGAAGTCATTTCGAATGACTGGTCCTCAGTGTTGTGAGAACGATGACTGGTTAAAATTTTTGGTGGTTTCTTGTTCAGTCCATAGGCCTACATCATGTGACAAACCGGTGAGCATGTGGCTCTATTAGTATAGGAGATACCTGAAAACATATCACACTTTTCATCATAGTGCTTTTACCAATGCATAAAATGCATGGAGAAGTCATTTCGAATGACTGGTCCTCAGTGTTGTGAGAACGATGACTGGTTAAAATTTTTGGTGGTTTCTTGTTCAGTCCATAGGCCTACATCATGTGACAAACCGGTGAGCATGTGGCTCTATTAGTATAGGAGATACCTGAAAACATATCACACTTTTCATCATAGTGCTTTTACCAATGCATAAAATGCATGGAGAAGTCATTTCGAATGACTGGTCCTCAGTGTTGTGAGAACGATGACTGGTTAAAATTTTTGGTGGTTTCTTGTTCAGTCCATAGGCCTACATCATGTGGCAAACCGGTGAGCATGTGGCTCTATTAGTATAGGAGATACCTGAAAACATATCACACTTTTCATCATAGTGCTTTTACCAATGCATAAAATGCATGGAGAAGTCATTTCGAATGACTGGTCCTCAGTGTTGTGAGAACGATGACTGGTTAAAATTTTTGGTGGTTTCTTGTTCAGTCCATAGGCCTACATCATGTGGCAAACCGGTGAGCATGTGGCTCTATTAGTATAGGAGATACCTGAAAACATATCACACTTTTCATCATAGTGCTTTTACCAATGCATAAAATGCATGGAGAAGTCATTTCGAATGACTGGTCCTCAGTGTTGTGAGAACGATGACTGGTTAAAATTTTTGGTGGTTTCTTGTTCAGTCCATAGGCCTACATCATGTGGCAAACCGGTGAGCATGTGGCTCTATTAGTATAGGAGATACCTGAAAACATATCACACTTTTCATCATAGTGCTTTTACCAATGCATAAAATGCATGGAGAAGTCATTTCGAATGACTGGTCCTCAGTGTTGTGAGAACGATGACTGGTTAAAATTTTTGGTGGTTTCTTGTTCAGTCCATAGGCCTACATCATGTGGCAAACCGGTGAGCATGTGGCTCTATTAGTATAGGAGATACCTGAAAACATATCACACTTTTCATCATAGTGCTTTTACCAATGCATAAAATGCATGGAGAAGTCATTTCGAATGACTGGTCCTCAGTGTTGTGAGAACGATGACTGGTTAAAATTTTTGGTGGTTTCTTGTTCAGTCCATAGGCCTACATCATGTGGCAAACCGGTGAGCATGTGGCTCTATTAGTATAGGAGATACCTGAAAACATATCACACTTTTCATCATAGTGCTTTTACCAATGCATAAAATGCATGGAGAAGTCATTTCGAATGACTGGTCCTCAGTGTTGTGAGAACGATGACTGGTTAAAATTTTTGGTGGTTTCTTGTTCAGTCCATAGGCATACATCATGTGGCAAACCGGAGAGCATGTGGCTCTATTAGTATAGGAGATACCTGAAAACATATCACACTTTTCATCATAGTGCTTTTACCAATGCATAAAATGCATGGAGAAGTCATTTCGAATGACTGGTCCTCAGTGTTGTGAGAACGATGACTGGTTAAAATTTTTGGTGGTTTCTTGTTCAGTCCATAGGCCTACATCATGTGGCAAACCGGTGAGCATGTGGCTCTATTAGTATAGGAGATACCTGAAAACATATCACACTTTTCATCATAGTGCTTTTACCAATGCATAAAATGCATGGAGAAGTCATTTCGAATGACTGGTCCTCAGTGTTGTGAGAACCATGACTGGTTAAAATTTTTGGTGGTTTCATGTTCAGTCCATAGGCCTACGTCATGTGGCAAACCGGTGAGCATGTGGCTCTATTAGTATAGGAGATACCTGAAAACATATCACACTTTTCATCATAGTGCTTTTACCAATGCATAAAATGCATGGAGAAGTCATTTCGAATGACTGGTCCTCAGTGTTGTGAGAACGATGACTGGTTAAAATTTTTGGTGGTTTCTTGTTCAGTCCATAGGCCTACATCATGTGGCAAACCGGTGAGCATGTGGCTCTATTAGTATAGGAGATACCTGAAAACATATCACACTTTTCATCATAGTGCTTTTACCAATGCATAAAATGCATGGAGAAGTCATTTCGAATGACTGGTCCTCAGTGTTGTGAGAACGATGACTGGTTAAAATTTTTGGTGGTTTCTTGTTCAGTCCATAGGCCTACATCATGTGGCAAACCGGTGAGCATGTGGCTCTATTAGTATAGGAGATACCTGAAAACATATCACACTTTTCATCATAGTGCTTTTACCAATGCATAAAATGCATGGAGAAGTCATTTCGAATGACTGGTCCTCAGTGTTGTGAGAACGATGACTGGTTAAAATTTTTGGTGGTTTCTTGTTCAGTCCATAGGCCTACATCATGTGGCAAACCGGTGAGCATGTGGCTCTATTAGTATAGGAGATACCTGAAAACATATCACACTTTTCATCATAGTGCTTTTACAAATGCATAAAATGCATGGAGAAGTCATTTCGAATGACTGGTCCTCAGTGTTGTGAGAACGATGACTGGTTAAAATTTTTGGTGGTTTCTTGTTCAGTCCATAGGCCTACATCATGTGGCAAACCGGTGAGCATGTGGCTCTATTAGTATAGGAGATACCTGAAAACATATCACACTTTTCATCATAGTGCTTTTACCAATGCATAAAATGCATGGAGAAGTCATTTCGAATGACTGGTCCTCAGTGTTGTGAGAACGATGACTGGTTAAAATTTTTGGTGGTTTCTTGTTCAGTCCATAGGCCTACATCATGTGGCAAACCGGTGAGCATGTGGCTCTATTAGTATAGGAGATACCTGAAAACATATCACACTTTTCATCATAGTGCTTTTACCAATGCATAAAATGCATGGAGAAGTCATTTCGAATGACTGGTCCTCAGTGTTGTGAGAACGATGACTGGTTAAAATTTTTGGTGGTTTCTTGTTCAGTCCATAGGCCTACATCATGTGGCAAACCGGTGAGCATGTGGCTCTATTAGTATAGGAGATACCTGAAAACATATCACACTTTTCATCATAGTGCTTTTACCAATGCATAAAATGCATGGAGAAGTCATTTCGAATGACTGGTCCTCAGTGTTGTGAGAACGATGACTGGTTAAAATTTTTGGTGGTTTCTTGTTCAGTCCATAGGCCTACATCATGTGGCAAACCGGTGAGCATGTGGCTCTATTAGTATAGGAGATACCTGAAAACATATCACACTTTTCATCATAGTGCTTTTACCAATGCATAAAATGCATGGAGAAGTCATTTCAAATGACTGGTCCTCAGTGTTGTGAGAACGATGACTGGTTAAAATTTTTGGTGGTTTCTTGTTCAGTCCATAGGCCTACATCATGTGGCAAACCGGTGAGCATGTGGCTCTATTAGTATAGGAGATACCTGAAAACATATCACACTTTTCATCATAGTGCTTTTACCAATGCATAAAATGCATGGAGAAGTCATTTCGAATGACTGGTCCTCAGTGTTGTGAGAACGATGACTGGTTAAAATTTTTGGTGGTTTCTTGTTCAGTCCATAGGCCTACATTATGTGGCAAACCGGTGAGCATGTGGCTCTATTAGTATAGGAGATACCTGAAAACATATCACACTTTTCATCATAGTGCTTTTACCAATGCATAAAATGCATGGAGAAGTCATTTCGAATGACTGGTCCTCAGTGTTGTGAGAACGATGACTGGTTAACATTTTTGGTGGTTTCTTGTTCAGTCCATAGGCCTACATCATGTGGCAAACCGGTGAGCATGTGGCTCTATTAGTATAGGAGATACCTGAAAACAAATCACACTTTTCATCATCTTGCTTTTACCAATGCATAAAATGCATGGAGAAGTCATTTCGAATGACTGGTCCTCAGTGTTGTGAGAACGATGACTGGTTAAAATTTTTGGTGGTTTCTTGTTCAGTCCATAGGCCTACATCATGTGGCAAACCGGTGAGCATGTGGCTCTATTAGTATAGGAGATACCTGAAAACATATCACACTTTTCATCATAGTGCTTTTACCAATGCATAAAATGCATGGAGAAGTCATTTCGAATGACTGGTCCTCAGTGTTGTGAGAACGATGACTGGTTAACATTTTTGGTGGTTTCTTGTTCAGTCCATAGGCCTACATCATGTGGCAAACCGGTGAGCATGTGGCTCTATTAGTATAGGAGATACCTGAAAACATATCACACTTTTCATCATAGTGCTTTTACCAATGCATAAAATGCATGGAGAAGTCATTTCGAATGACTGGTCCTCAGTGTTGTGAGAACGATGACTGGTTAAAATTTTTGGTGGTTTCTTGTTCAGTCCATAGGCCTACGACTGGTCCTCAGTGTTGTGAGAACGATGACTGGTTAAAATTTTTGGTGATTTCTTGTTCAGTCCATAGGCCTACATCATGTGGCAAACCGGTGAGCATGTGGCTCTATTAGTATAGGAGATACCTGAAAACATATCACACTTTTCATCATAGTGCTTTTACCAATGCATAAAATGCATGGAGAAGTCATTTCGAATGACTGGTCCTCAGTGTTGTGAGAACGATGACTGGTTAAAATTTTTGGTGGTTTCTTGTTCAGTCCATAGGCCTACATCATGTGGCAAACCGGTGAGCATGTGGCTCTATTAGTATAGGAGATACCTGAAAACATATCACACTTTTCATCATAGTGCTTTTACCAATGCATAAAATGCATGGAGAAGTCATTTCGAATGACTGGTCCTCAGTGTTGTGAGAACGATGACTGGTTATAATTTTTGGTGGTTTCTTGTTCAGTCCATAGGCCTACATCATGTGGCAAACCGGTGAGCATGTGGCTCTATTAGTATAGGAGATACCTGAAAACATATCACACTTTTCATCATAGTGCTTTTACCAATGCATAAAATGCATGGAGAAGTCATTTCGAATGACTGGTCCTCAGTGTTGTGAGAACGATGACTGGTTAAAATTTTTGGTGGTTTCTTGTTCAGTCCACAGGCCTACATCATGTGGCAAACCGGTGAGCATGTGGCTCTATTAGTATAGGAGATACCTGAAAACATATCACACTTTTCATCATAGTGCTTTTACCAATGCATAAAATGCATGGAGAAGTCATTTCGAATGACTGGTCCTCAGTGTTGTGAGAACGATGACTGGTTAAAATTTTTGGTGGTTTCTTGTTCAGTCCATAGGCCTACATCATGTGGCAAACCGGTGAGCATGTGGCTCTATTAGTATAGGAGATACCTGAAAACATATCACACTTTTCATCATAGTGCTTTTACCAATGCATAAAATGCATGGAGAAGTCATTTCGAATGACTGGTCCTCAGTGTTGTGAGAACGATGACTGGTTAAAATTTTTGGTGGTTTCTTGTTCAGTCCATAGGCCTACATCATGTGGCAAACCGGTGAGCATGTGGCTCTATTAGTATAGGAGATACCTGAAAACATATCACACTTTTCATCATAGTGCTTTTACCAATGCATAAAATGCATGGAGAAGTCATTTCGAATGACTGGTCCTCAGTGTTGTGAGAACGATGACTGGTTAAAATTTTTGGTGGTTTCTTGTTCAGTCCATAGGCCTACATCATGTGACAAACCGGTGAGCATGTGGCTCTATTAGTATAGGAGATACCTGAAAACATATCACACTTTTCATCATAGTGCTTTTACCAATGCATAAAATGCATGGAGAAGTCATTTCGAATGACTGGTCCTCAGTGTTGTGAGAACGATGACTGGTTAAAATTTTTGGTGGTTTCTTGTTCAGTCCATAGGCCTACATCATGTGACAAACCGGTGAGCATGTGTCTCTATTAGTATAGGAGATACCTGAAAACATATCACACTTTTCATCATAGTGCTTTTACCAATGCATAAAATGCATGGAGAAGTCATTTCGAATGACTGGTCCTCAGTGTTGTGAGAACGATGACTGGTTAAAATTTTTGGTGGTTTCTTGTTCAGTCCATAGGCCTACATCATGTGGCAAACCGGTAAGCATGTGGCTCTATTAGTATAGGAGATACCTGAAAACATATCACACTTTTCATCATAGTGCTTTTACCAATGCATAAAATGCATGGAGAAGTCATTTCCAATGACTGGTCCTCAGTGTTGTGAGAACGATGACTGGTTAAAATTTTTGGTGGTTTCTTGTTCAGTCCATAGGCCTACATCATGTGGCAAACCGGTGAGCATGTGGCTCAATTAGTATAGGAGATACCTGAAAACATATCACACTTTTCATCATAGTGCTTTTACCAATGCATAAAATGCATGGAGAAGTCATTTCAAATGACTGGTCCTCAGTGTTGTGAGAACGATGACTGGTTAAAATTTTTGGTGGTTTCTTGTTCAGTCCATAGGCCTACATCATGTGGCAAACCGGTGAGCATGTGGCTCTATTAGTATAGGAGATACCTGAAAACATATCACACTTTTCATCATAGTGTTTTTACCAATGCATAAAATGCATGGAGAAGTCATTTCGAATGACTGGTCCTCAGTGTTGTGAGAACGATGACTGGTTAAAATTTTTGGTGGTTTCTTGTTCAGTCCATAGGCCTACATCATGTGGCAAACCGGTGAGCATGTGGCTCTATTAGTATAGGAGATACCTGAAAACATATCACACTTAACATCATAGTGCTTTTACCAATGCATAAAATGCATGGAGAAGTCATTTCGAATGACTGGTCCTCAGTGTTGTGAGAACGATGACTGGTTAAAATTTTTGGTGGTTTCTTGTTCAGTCCATAGGCCTACATCATGTGGCAAACCGGTGAGCATGTGGCTCTATTAGTATAGGAGATACCTGAAAACATATCACACTTTTCATCATAGTGCTTTTACCAATGCATAAAATGCATGGAGAAGTCATTTCGAATGACTGGTCCTCAGTGTTGTGAGAACGATGACTGGTTAAAATTTTTGGTGGTTTCTTGTTCAGTCCATAGGCCTACATCATGTGGCAAACCGGTGAGCATGTGGCTCTATTAGTATAGGAGATACCTGAAAACATATCACACTTTTCATCATAGTGCTTTTACCAATGCATAAAATGCATGGAGAAGTCATTTCGAATGACTGGTCCTCAGTGTTGTGAGAACGATGACTGGTTATAATTTTTGGTGGTTTCTTGTTCAGTCCATAGGCCTACATCATGTGGCAAACCGGTGAGCATGTGGCTCTATTAGTATAGGAGATACCTGAAAACATATCACACTTTTCATCATAGTGCTTTTACCAATGCATAAAATGCATGGAGAAGTCATTTCGAATGACTGGTCCTCAGTGTTGTGAGAACGATGACTGGTTAAAATTTTTGGTGGTTTCTTGTTCAGTCCACAGGCCTACATCATGTGGCAAACCGGTGAGCATGTGGCTCTATTAGTATAGGAGATACCTGAAAACATATCACACTTTTCATCATAGTGCTTTTACCAATGCATAAAATGCATGGAGAAGTCATTTCGAATGACTGGTCCTCAGTGTTGTGAGAACGATGACTGGTTAAAATTTTTGGTGGTTTCTTGTTCAGTCCATAGGCCTACATCATGTGGCAAACCGGTGAGCATGTGGCTCTATTAGTATAGGAGATACCTGAAAACATATCACACTTTTCATCATAGTGCTTTTACCAATGCATAAAATGCATGGAGAAGTCATTTCGAATGACTGGTCCTCAGTGTTGTGAGAACGATGACTGGTTAAAATTTTTGGTGGTTTCTTGTTCAGTCCATAGGCCTACATCATGTGGCAAACCGGTGAGCATGTGGCTCTATTAGTATAGGAGATACCTGAAAACATATCACACTTTTCATCATAGTGCTTTTACCAATGCATAAAATGCATGGAGAAGTCATTTCGAATGACTGGTCCTCAGTGTTGTGAGAACGATGACTGGTTAAAATTTTTGGTGGTTTCTTGTTCAGTCCATAGGCCTACATCATGTGGCAAACCGGTGAGCATGTGGTTCTATTAGTATAGGAGATACCTGAAAACATATCACACTTTTCATCTTAGTGCTTTTACCAATGCATAAAATGCATGGAGAAGTCATTTCGAATGACTGGTCCTCAGTGTTGTGAGAACGATGACTGGTTAAAATTTTTGGTGGTTTCTTGTTCAGTCCATAGGCCTACATCATGTGGCAAACCGGTGAGCATGTGGCTCTATTAGTATAGGAGATACCTGAAAACATATCACACTTAACATCATAGTGCTTTTACCAATGCATAAAATGCATGGAGAAGTCATTTCGAATGACTGGTCCTCAGTGTTGTGAGAACGATGACTGGTTAAAATTTTTGGTGGTTTCTTGTTCAGTCCATAGGCCTACATCATGTGGCAAACCGGTGAGCATGTGGCTCTATTAGTATAGGAGATACCTGAAAACATATCACACTTTTCATCATAGTGCTTTTACCAATGCATAAAATGCATGGAGAAGTCATTTCGAATGACTGGTCCTCAGTGTTGTGAGAACGATGACTGGTTAAAATTTTTGGTGGTTTCTTGTTCAGTCCATAGGCCTACATCATGTGGCAAACCGGTGAGCATGTGGCTCTATTAGTATAGGAGATACCTGAAAACATATCACACTTTTCATCATAGTGCTTTTACCAATGCATAAAATGCATGGAGAAGTCATTTCGAATGACTGGTCCTCAGTGTTGTGAGAACGATGACTGGTTAAAATTTTTGGTGGTTTCTTGTTCAGTCCATAGGCCTACATCATGTGGCAAACCGGTGAGCATGTGGCTCTATTAGTATAGGAGATACCTGAAAACATATCACACTTTTCATCATAGTGCTTTTACCAATGCATAAAATGCATGGAGAAGTCATTTCGAATGACTGGTCCTCAGTGTTGTGAGAACGATGACTGGTTAAAATTTTTGGTGGTTTCTTGTTCAGTCCATAGGCCTACATCATGTGGCAAACCGGTGAGCATGTGGCTCTATTAGTATAGGAGATACCTGAAAACATATCACACTTTTCATCATAGTGCTTTTACCAATGCATAAAATGCATGGAGAAGTCATTTCGAATGACTGGTCCTCAGTGTTGTGAGAACGATGACTGGTTAAAATTTTTGGTGGTTTCTTGTTCAGTCCATAGGCCTACATCATGTGGCAAACCGGTGAGCATGTGGCTCTATTAGTATAGGAGATACCTGAAAACATATCACACTTTTCATCATAGTGCTTTTACCAATGCATAAAATGCATGGAGAAGTCATTTCGAATGACTGGTCCTCAGTGTTGTGAGAACGATGACTGGTTAAAATTTTTGGTGGTTTCTTGTTCAGTCCATAGGCCTACATCATGTGGCAAACCGGTGAGCATGTGGCTCTATTAGTATAGGAGATACCTGAAAACATATCACACTTTTCATCATAGTGC